>NW_026106440.1:0-643 GCF_025091365.1 Daktulosphaira vitifoliae
TACGGATTATTTTTAACATATTAAAAATCAATAATAACTTGATAAAAAAATTTTTAAATTAAATTTTTTTTGTTTTTCTAATTAGGAATAATCTCAAAAAAGGGACGACTGAAAAGTCTAATTTATGACATGTAATCAGCGTAAAAAGTAAGTATATTTCAGTCTATAATCATTAAAAAATATTTTATTTTACTTATATTATTTTACTGTGTAATTTAGTAGTATAAAAACAAATTTTATACTTCTATTAATTTGGAGATATTTATTAAAAAGAAGTTTTTTTAAGTTCGACAAGTTTAAAATCGTGTTATATTAACGAATTGGTTATTAAAATTGGTCAAGTGAGAACTGAGAAAAATTAACGACAGACAAACAAAAAAAAAACTTTGTTATAATTAATACCTTCTCAGCTTCGCAACGAAGCTAACATAGAATTATTAAAAAAGAAAAAGAAAAGTTCTATTATTTTGACATTCCGTAGTTAATTATAATTTTAGGATATTATTTCTGATTTTAATTAAGGCTTTTATTTATGATATATATACAATTTACAATTAAATGGATATCATTGAAAATTTAAAATTTGGAATATTTGTAAGCATCATCTTATGACAATATTTTTTTGATATGAAAAAATATAAAA
>NW_026106441.1:0-643 GCF_025091365.1 Daktulosphaira vitifoliae
AGTCTTGTAGAATTTACCTTTCAGCCTCATTGGAATTCTTATATCATATAAGACGCTAGACGCTTCTCTCCACTACAACCACCCGCATTTAATTCTGTGTCTTAGATTCTAGTTAATACCACAACTCTTTTGCACAACTGACCCTAAATATTTAAAACTCTCCACCTCTCCAATCACGTCCACGCATATTGCCACTGACCTACTCATTTCACCTACATCATGTTCTCCTTTGTCAAACTCATACTCTATATACTCTGTTTTACTTCTACTTATTCTTAAACCCTTTTCTTCAAGAGCTGATCTCCACACTTCTAGCCTTTGATTAATTTCCTCCTTATTTTCTCCTATTAACACTATATCGTCAGCAAACAACATGCACCACGGTACCTCTCTTTGTATTTCTCTAGTAATTTCATCCATCACTATAGAGAATTAGTAAGGGCTTAAAGCAAACCTTGGTGCACTCCTACTCTTAACCGAAAACCTCCTGATAATACTCCTACGCTTTTTATCCTGGTACAAGTGCCATCATACATATCTTCTATTATATTAATGTTCCTTTTCGGGACTCTTTTTCTCATTAATGCCCACATTAAAACCTCTCTCGGTAATCTGTCATACGCTTTCTCCAAATCTATAAATA
>NW_026106442.1:0-643 GCF_025091365.1 Daktulosphaira vitifoliae
CTGTTCAAATTATTTTTAAGATAAACGTTATTTGACTATGTATTTGTTTAGAGAAATTCAAAAGTTGAATTTTGGTCATTATTTTAATAACTCGTAATTTAAGCAAACTTTAAAAATAATTGAAAACTAAATAATAGACAGTAATGAGATTAAAAACTTGATTTATTTAAATAAAAAAAATATCAAACATGATACATCACAATTTTTTTGAGTACATTGAATAATTAAAAAATATTTTTAAATTGAATTAACAAGAACAAGAACATGATGATACTTCATTTGCAGAATAATATGAAGATGTTGATGATGAAGTCGCTGAAGAATAAGAATTAAATTCTTTTACATCAAGCTCTACACAACTATGGCATGAATAATATTTATATAAAGCATCTCTAAATGCATTTCTATTTTTTTCACACACTGATGATTTATAGCGTTTGTATGCAGATGCAATATCCGCTAAACCTTTTTTATTGAAAAATCCAACAACTTTATCTTCAGAACAATCATCAAACACATCAAAAATGTCTTTACCACTTGAAGTCATTACACCAGATGAGCTTACACTTTTTGAAACAGAAGTTGAACTAGAACTGGATGAGGAGAAGGTTTTAACAAATTCTTTTAAATCATTAACGTCTGT
>NW_026106443.1:0-643 GCF_025091365.1 Daktulosphaira vitifoliae
ATTATAATTATATAATTATTTCACTAAGACATATACATTTATAATTTGTCATTGTTTAATTTTATAGATAAGACAAAAACATGTATATACGAAAATTTCATAAATAAATCTTTGATTTTACAAAATTAAAAAGAACATTTAATGTTATTTGGCTTCAATGTATTAGCGATAAATTCAATATTAATTTATTTACTGATTAGTCATGATACATGAATCATAATATATATTTTAAATCGCATTAATATTGTGTTAAAAAATGTATAATTTAAAAAAATGATTTGACATTCTATAATTATTTAAAATAATTAATAAAACATAAATTTATTTGTTTTATTTTTTAACCCTTAAATGAATATAGTTGTATTAATGCAACTTTAAGTAATATTGTAATAACTCATAGAACATTTTACGTAGGCTCATTTATTGGTACAGTATTTAGAATAAATTTCATATTATAATAAGTTTCATAAAATGATAACTAAGTGAAGTTATTAGTTAAAATATAATTTATTAATATCAGATGTCGTAATGCAAATAAAACATTTGAACTTTGGCAACTTGATAATCAACTGTATAATTTTTTTTTTTATTATGAAAATGTGTTGAGTAAACAGATTTTATTTTTTTCGAATTTACATGACAA
>NW_026106444.1:0-643 GCF_025091365.1 Daktulosphaira vitifoliae
TGATGCAACATTCTGTATATATATATATATATATATATATATATGATTGTATTTGGAATATTTTAGGTAGATCACTTATAAATAAAATTCATATCTCAATAATTGAGGCAAACGTTTTATTTTTAATTAGACTTATGCGCCTGAAACAATTACCAACTTAATTTGTAATATACATAATTTTTTTCAAAATTAATAACAATATTGAAATATTTATTAAACACTATCAAAGTATTCAAGTTTTAATTAAATAAGTATTTCAAAACATTAAGTAATGCAAACATTTACTATTTTACCTAATGTGATTATTAAATATTTTTTATTGTAAATATTTAGTGGTTATCACCGTATAAACATAACCTCAATATTTTTTTTCATAGTGCGTAAACCCTGCTGACAACCGTCCTTACTCCCGGACACCCGATTAGTCTTTTACTTCGGAATCGTAGGAGTTGTGATGCTTTGAGATTTGTGAACTTAAATTTTATCCGTCGTAATCCTAGGTAACTATTGTTTTTATTCTATGTATATATATTATTTAAAAATACAAGACGTTAGAGATAAATTATTTAATTAAAATTAACTGTTGAAGTGGCACTGAGGCACTAATAATTATTTAGTTTTTTGACGACAGTCTATTTTGTGC
>NW_026106445.1:0-643 GCF_025091365.1 Daktulosphaira vitifoliae
GGCTTTTTTTGTAGAAAACAATTTGACGAAACAGCAATATATAAATATAAGACTATCTGCGAAAAATAGGAAAGCCGACATCTTATGATAAAATAATAACTGCTAAAAGGGAATGTTACCCTGAACGTTGTATAATCTCTGACTCACGCTGTGAAATTCCACTTCAGGACTTACTTGACCATATTAGTCAAAGATTATTTTTAATACCTTTTATTAATTTCAATGAAAATTATAATAAAATGTATGAAATTATTCACAAGTGGGGCTGTGATGGTAGTAGTGGACAAGCACAATACAAACAAATATATCATGATCCTTCAAACAATTATTCAGATGGAAATGTATTTCTTTTTTCGCTAGTGCCTTTACAATTGCAGTCTTTCAATGAATTAGGAAAAAAAACATAATTTGGATTAATGAACGTACATCATCAACACGATTTTGCCGTCCAATTAAGTTTATGTTTGAAAAAGAAACTGTTCAAACAACATTGACTGAAGTAAATAAAATAGAAGTCCAAATAAAAAAATTGACTACATCAAAAGTTCAATTTAACAATAAAGAAATTATGGTAAAACATACATTATTATTTACAATGATAGATGGCAAAGTAAGTTTATATTTCTGTAGTATAATTTTTGCT
>NW_026106446.1:0-643 GCF_025091365.1 Daktulosphaira vitifoliae
CACTTCAGGTATTGTAACGTCATTTGAAGGTTCATTATTAGCTTCTAATTCTTTAAGTATTAAGAGTTTAAAGTGTAAAATTGTTAAAAGTGTTAAAAATCTTATTGGAAATCAAAATGATTAAGATATTAAAATTGAAATTATTTAACATCTTTTACTAATATCTCTAAAAATAATACATTTATACAGCTGCTCTAAATAATAACAAATATTAAATTATTTCTACTAAATTGTAAGGGTCGATATATCTATACAATTGTAATTACCACTTTTTCTGCTATAATTTCATCACTTTCAAGTTGTTTACGATAGGTTCGTTTTTTTGGATTAGCTGTATTTGTTTCAGTATTAATATTTCCACTAGAATTTGCTGTTAAGAGAATATTATTTTNATATTTCCACTAGAATTTGCTGTTAAGAGATTATTATTTTAAAAGTTATTAATTAAATAGTTAATTATGAAAATGTTTACAGTGAAAAAATGCATTGACGTAGAAATTATATCTACTCTAATGTTTATAATTTACTGAAATAGTGAATAATATTAAAAATTTTTTAACTCCAATAAAAAAATAATTATTATTTATCAAAAAGAGAATAATCTTTTTTAATTTCTTGTTATATTTTATAGCTAATCGTTTTC
>NW_026106447.1:0-642 GCF_025091365.1 Daktulosphaira vitifoliae
CCAATTTATCCTTTAAAGCCAATGACAGTTTTTGTTCAATTTTGAAATTACGTGGTGTAGACGGGCGAGACGTGCGTCTTTAATTTACAAAATTTATAGTGCCAATCGTTTTACAAAACCAAGAAGTTCTGCCTCTAATGTTCGTTCAACGATTCAATTTCTGTCTACTTTCTATTTCCAAATCTTATAAAATATGTTGTGACAACATCACCGCGATGCTCTAAATGCATTTTTTTTAATGCTGAGCGCTAAATGCTCGTGTTTTAGTCTCACATAATTATTTAGCCAGCTGTACGCGTTCCTGTCAATAGTTTTTCTGATGGATCGTTTGTGTAATGGATGGGGTAGAAAGTAGTCGCTTTATGTATATTAAACCTCGCGCAGCCAATCTATCAAATACAACGTACCCTCGGTAAACTCACACCACCGGCCAGTAGTCAAGTGTATTACGAGTATCCTGAAATCGATAATTATAAAATGAGATTCTATTATTTGATCACGACAAAAACCCCATAACGGATTCGATGCGTGGTACTATCTATTAATACTAATCATACTATTCAAATAGTGATGAACAATATATTTTTTAAAGTTCTCATATAAATTATTTTTTTATATATTATATATGAAGTCAACACATTC
>NW_026106448.1:0-642 GCF_025091365.1 Daktulosphaira vitifoliae
CGTAATAGCGCACTATTCATTTACAGTGAACTAGCACGTTATCCGGTCGTGATTATCAGCTGTCCACCGTCGCACTCATTAGTGTTGACGATAACATATGTTTGTCTTATCCGGCGGTCGGTAGATAGGACAGGTCAGGGGATGCAGCACCGCGAGACACGTCGGCGATTATGTAAACCAGTTCATCTGTGACTTACATCCGCCGTATGTGCCATGTATTATTTACCAGCGCCTTGTTTTGTTTTTATCCGCACCTTACGGTTCACCAGTTTTTTGTATATTATAAACTATAATAATATTATTATAACTTAAAATAAAATTAATTGACTCCACAGTCAAATCTTAACGGCGTCACAATTTATTTTATCATAAACCATTTTAACTGTGTCAACTTTTGGCTCCCCGCAGAGGTTATCAACCCGGTGCAGCGTTAAAAAAAAAATCAAGTGGGATTTATTTGACCACTGCTTACTGAAAAAAATTGCTTTTGAAGTATACTACCGCTTTGGTAAATTTTGAGTAATTGTTGATTCCACTGTCACACTACATATACGCGTAGCATATTATAGTTGTAGGCAGCCATCACGTTACGTAATCATAGGTGTAGAGTTGAAGGTTACGTATAATAACCACTATCACATT
>NW_026106449.1:0-307 GCF_025091365.1 Daktulosphaira vitifoliae
TTTAAAATTGACATCTAGGCCAGTCAACAAAGGAAAAATCGCGGAAAAAATTTTGTTTTTTTAAAAGTTGAATTAAAATATTTATAGTGACATACTAATAGTCCTCAAGATTGGAATTGAGCTTTTTTTTTACAGCCTCGCAAAAGTCCAAAATATGAGCTTTTTTAATTTTCTCAAAAAATATTTAACTTACAAAAAAAAGTTTCGTACAAAAGTTGTTTAAAAGACAATTATAAACAAAAAAATTATCTTATATTTTTTCATTTAAACAAATATTTTTCGAGTTACATTACATTTAATATGAGTA
>NW_026106449.1:422-642 GCF_025091365.1 Daktulosphaira vitifoliae
TGTGTATGTGTGAGTTTATTTATTTATTGTATCATTAAAGTTTAGTGTATATTAATATACAAGCGATAGAGTAGGTAATTGATTTGACGCTATATTATCTAAACCCAACTAAACGCTAAATTGTACATTCCGAAACATTTAGTATCACATTTTAATACATGTAATAATTAATACTTATATTTAATAAAATACATCACCAAATCAGTGTTTCCCCGTGGAT
>NW_026106450.1:0-642 GCF_025091365.1 Daktulosphaira vitifoliae
TATAAATCCATCTACACAAGACCATTAATAAACAATTCATTTTCTATTTTTTTTTAAACAAAAATGAAAAAGATATAAATTTTCTTCTTAAGATTACAAATTAAATAATTTTTAACGATTACTAAGTAATCAATCATATTTATATATATCTTGAAGAATTCGATTGTTTCACTAGTCTTACCTTTGCAAGTGAAAAACAATTTGAAGAAATCGTGTTAATTATATTTTTATAACACGGGAATACATCAATCGATAATTTTAAAGGAGCTGGTGTTTCTATTGTTCCTATTTTAAAAGACAATGCAGGTAATGCTTCAACAATACGATTGTACATTTTAAAAAATATTGCATCAATAACTTGTTTCATCTGAGGAAAAAAATGATAAAATTAAGATCTTTCAATTTTATTATCACAAATGTTTTATTGTTTAATCGTCTAACAAATTTTAGATAGAATTATATGAATTATCAATACTAACTTGATTCCTATGATTAATTTTCTGCATTAATGATTTGATTTCTTGAATGTTCTTGGAATTCGCAAGTTTACGATTTAAAATAATTTCTGGTATATTGCGATTGGATATTAAAGACTTGATGAAAAAATATTTTTTATTTTAACTGATTATTTTGAAAACCAAT
>NW_026106451.1:0-642 GCF_025091365.1 Daktulosphaira vitifoliae
CAATGCCCTAGCCCCTGTATTGAAAGCACGGTCTTTGGACGGTGCTTCTGATCGCGGTATATGGTATGAGGCCTCCAATTTGAGATTATACTTAATCGGACGGTTACCTACGATTTCAGCGAGTCTGGCCACCAGCTCGGGTTTAACGGCGTGCAGAAAATCTCGATAGCTCACGAAATTTTCCACATTCTTCCGGTAAAACAAAACGGCTCCCCACTCCAATGCGGAATCGATCTCGGTGAAATCACGGGTTTCCGTCAATTGCATACGTAACCTTTTCGACCTAACCGCACTGTTGTTGGCCCTACTACGCTTAGCCGCCTGATGTGACGAAACAGATGTCGCGGAAGTAGCTTTAATCAATAATGAAATAAATTATTTATTTATTAAAAAATAAATAAATAAATAAAGTAGGGGTGGTAAAATTAAAGAGATATTAAAATGTTAATAATTGTAAAAATCTACATACCTGTTACAGAAGACGTTTGCTGGTTCATGATTTTTTATTTGCGCGTGTAAAATATTAAAATAATAAAATTATAGTTTTCAAATAATCAACTGTGCGTTAACATCAATTAAACACGAATGTGACAGGATACAGAGCATTTAACCGGTTATATAGTAAAATAACAAAATGCGTAG
>NW_026106452.1:0-642 GCF_025091365.1 Daktulosphaira vitifoliae
TGTGAGTATACCACAATATGTATTTCAATACAGTTGGTGTCAACATTTTCAGATAATTATAAATAGCTATGGCGAAATATCTCACTGGTACACCTAACTCAAAAGTAGAAATAGTATCTATAATAGCGATAATAATATAAAAAATTACCTTCTCTTAAAAAATAATGTACTATCGTATCTAAAACAAAATGAGTAGTTAAGTAAAGTATAATAAATTTTCAAATTCATAATCAAATGCTATACACAATTTTTAAATAACTATACAATTAGCAATGAAATTTTACATGACTTTTTTATCAAAAATTTTTAATTTTATAAAAAANATTTTACATGACTTTTTTATCAAAAATTTTTAATTTTATAAAAAAATCAATAGATTAATTTTACAATAACCAACATCAGTTTAAAGTTAAGTGAAGATCACATGTTAAGAGACATTAATTGTGTTCTTTACGAAAAATGTGTTTTTTTTTATGGAATTCTCATTTGTTCCAAATTTTTGTGCTAAAAGCAGGTACTTTATGAGAATAAAAATTATTAGCAAATACCTTAGGACATACGATTTTGCAACGTTATAAATCGTTGCATTTCACGGAACCCCCCATTTAAAATAATAAGTAATGGAAATAAATACATATATTT
>NW_026106453.1:0-642 GCF_025091365.1 Daktulosphaira vitifoliae
GATCAGGAGACTCCATCAACAATATCTAAAATATAAAGTATTTATGACCTTATATTTTTAAGCATTAATAAGAATAAAAATAAATTTTCTAATGCAATAAAAATTATTTTTACTTTATGCAATGCATGAACAAAATCAGTAGGCGATGGTCGATATATTTTAATAACATTATCATGGAGCCAAATTACACCATCTTTTTGAATTTTTGATATTGCATGCTGCATTTTCTCAAACTTAAAAAATAATAAACAATAAATATTATATAAATTATAACTTTTTTTTTAATTTAATTTTTACTTGTGCTAAGTCTTTTCGCTCTGAACGCATATATGGATACACAGTTAGAAATATACAAAGTGTTAATAAATCAACNTACACAGTTAGAAATATACAAAGTGTTAATAAATCAACTATGCCTGTGAATACTCTTTCTTTAACATCAGAAGTACTATTTAACTCTTTGCTACTCATAAGCCCTTGACAAAAGGTTAAAAAATAAAAATCAGTTCGTACTTGGCGAAAAATTTCTCTTAAAAATACTCGTAATGATCTTAAATAATCATCTCTTAGAACAAGTAACTCCTAAAAATAGTTAATATGATATTATAAATTAATTAAAAATAACTATAAAAAATAGTTTTT
>NW_026106454.1:0-642 GCF_025091365.1 Daktulosphaira vitifoliae
AATTACTTGGTGATTCAAAGGCAATGGCGCGGCGACGTTTTCTAGCTACAGAAAATAATTTACGAAAAAATAATGATCTTCATGTAAAGTACGTTGAATTTATGGATGAATACTTAAAATTAAACCATATGGAAGAATCGCAATCAACAAACGAAATGTCATACTATATGCCACACCATGCTGTTTTACGCAACCACAGTGCAACAACACAAACCCGTGTTGTATTCGACGCATCTGCACAGTCCACTTCAGNTGAAAGGGCCGGTAATTCAAGATGAACTTATATGTATTTTAGCACGCTTTCGGGTACACAAGTACGTGCTGTCAGCAGATATAGCTAAAATGTATAGGCAAATATGGGTAGCTAAAAAGGATAGAGTTTTGCAAAAAATATTTTGGCGATCTCAACCACACGAAGAATTAAAAGAATATTGTCTGTCAACAGTTACATATGGAACCACAAGTGCTCCATACATCGCGACGGCGTGTCTCAAAAAATTGGCAGATGAGAATTGCACTAAATATCCGTCGGCAAGCAAAGCAATTTCGACAGATTTTTACGTTGACGATTATTTGGGCGGCGCAAACACTATTGAAGAAGCCATAACACTGAGAGATCAAATAATAAAAATTACCGATAGC
>NW_026106455.1:0-223 GCF_025091365.1 Daktulosphaira vitifoliae
AATGAATTGAACGTTTTTATGCTGTCAATGATTTTCTTGAGCTTTTTGTGTACCTAATTGAATTGTTATTTATAATTTCGATAAAAATTACATTTTTGTAATGTTTGATTTAATTGTAATTTCCTGATCTATTATTACTAGACCAGGAATTAAATATTTATAAACATTTTTGAAAACGATAGTATTATTAATTTTGCAAAAAGTAGAAAAACAAAATATTTTA
>NW_026106455.1:384-641 GCF_025091365.1 Daktulosphaira vitifoliae
TGTTTTTAGTGTATATTTATTTTGTATGTTTTGCATTGTTTAATTATATCTATAATAAATACATTTGAGTGATTATTAAACTTTTATTACTTTAAGTTAAGACACTAGGGTTGTTTCTTTTAAGATACAATAATACCAAAATTTCAAATTTCAAATTATTTGTTGTCAATTCCTAAAATAGTAATTAGAAAAATAGTAAGTTTTTTTTACGCCAGTAAACATTTCTATAATATTCGTTTGAGAGGTTCATTAAAAGT
>NW_026106456.1:0-185 GCF_025091365.1 Daktulosphaira vitifoliae
AACATGTTGTTTTCTTAAATTTTAAGTTTTACCATACTTAGAACGTAGTTTAATGATGTTTCACTTTTTCATCGACTTTCTTATTTTTCGACTTTCAAAGTGTTTTTATGTGTAAACATGTTGTTTTTCTTCAATTTTAAGTTTTTTCATGCTTAGAACGTAGTTTAATGATGTTTCACTTTTTC
>NW_026106456.1:343-641 GCF_025091365.1 Daktulosphaira vitifoliae
TAATTTTTTCGACTTTCAAAGTGTTTTTATGTGTAAACATGTTGTTTTTCTTAAATTTTAAGTTGTTTTTCATTTAGATCTTTGTTTAATGATGTTACCATTTATCGAGGACATTCTAATTTTTTGACTTAAATAGTGTTTTTTTGTGTAAACATGTTGTTTTTCTTAATTATTAAGTATTTTCTTACTTAGAACGAAGTTTAATGTTGTTTTAATTTTTCGTCGACTTTCTAATTTTGTCGACTTTCAAAGTGTTTTACTGTGTAAACATGTTGTTTTTCTTAAATTTTAAGTTTTT
>NW_026106457.1:0-641 GCF_025091365.1 Daktulosphaira vitifoliae
GAGCAAGAAATCATTATATGGGGTCACAGAGTAGTAATACCAGAGACACTCAGAGATAAAATGCTAAAGGAACTCCATCAAAATCATTTAGGCATAGTTAAAATGAAGTCTATTTCAAGAATGCACATATGGTGGCCTGGCATCGATAAAGACATTGAGAGCACAGCAGGAAAATGTGGAAAATGCATGAATGTGAGATCAATGCCTAAAAAAACATCTCTACATACATGGGAATGGCCAGAAAGACCTTGGCAAAGGTTACATGCTGATTTTTTAGGACCATTTAAGGGTAGCTTATTTTTAGTTATTGAAGATGCATACTCAAAATGGATAGAAGTATTTCAAGTACCATCAACAGCAGCTCAATATACCATCAACAAGTTTAGAGAGCTATTCGCTAGATTTGGTATAGCAGAATATTTAGTTACAGACAATGGACCACCATTTTTATCTTTAGAGTTTAAAGAATTTTTAGCTAAAAATGGTATTAAACAAAGAACATCATCACCATACCATCCACAAAGTAACGGCCAAGCAGAAAGTGGAGTTAAAATTATTAAATCATTTCTTAAAAAAATATCTTTTAAAAATGTTAATCTACAATTAAATCAATTTTTATTTGACTATAGAATTGCAATGCA
>NW_026106458.1:0-641 GCF_025091365.1 Daktulosphaira vitifoliae
GAATTCGCTTATGCTATGTGCGAAAGTCATGGATGCATGGCAATACAAAGTGGTGAAATTATATATCTCATGAAATGTAAATCAGTACAAGTAGAATTAGCAAAAAAAAAAACTTGCTTCCTTGAATTACCCGTAATATTTCACAATGTTTCATACTTTATGACACCAAAATCTCATATTTTGCAAAAATTTGGTACTGAAATAACATGCGATAATCTTTTACCTTCAGCTTATTTTTAGATGGGGANCGATAATCTTTTAACTTCAGCTTATTTTTAGATGGGGATTGATTTGGATTAACTCCTCACCTAATCGACATTAAAATTCCGCAAAATCTAAGGCCAGAAATCAAATTCACCTGGACTTACAAATCACCTAGCATCTTATGTCTGCTGGTATATATAATAGAGATNAGCATCTTATGTCTGCTGGTATATATAATAGAGATACAATGCAAGCATTACAAAGCATTAATGTTCCCTCAGGAAATGCAATTCAAAATAACATAATTCGTCAAACATTAGGATATCAAATGAGTGGACAACAGTTAAACCTACACCACCTAATAGATCCAATCGTATTAATTAATATGATAGAAAATAAATTATATCAGATGTGGGGGTGGTTCACTTACTTTGGTT
>NW_026106459.1:0-640 GCF_025091365.1 Daktulosphaira vitifoliae
GAATAAAATATAATTTTTTTTTGTAATATAATATTTAAAATATATTAAATAATATGATAAATATTGATAGTCGAAAAATTATATTTAATTACAATTAGAAAATTCAACTTTATTTTATTAATCAATTAAAAAAATAATCAAAATTTTCTTTTACTGTCAATCTGAATTGCTTTGATACTTATAGTTCTTAGTTATTAAGTGATTATAATATAGCAATTATTTCTAATTTTAAATGTAAAATATCAAACATTCAATTAAATTTAAAGCCGTTTATATTAAAAATGTTTTAATATAAAACTCGTGGAAAAATATAGCTATTGTATGTTATTCAACCATATCAATAATTTAAAAGCGAGACTTTAATCGTCATAGAAAATATAACTTGGAGCAAATATTGAAATTAATAAAGATTTATAAGATAAGTATATTTCAATTTTAAAGCATAAGCTTACTGTTTTTATTAGGACACATTCATAAATTTACTTGTTGATATGAGCCGATAAAATTCATAATGGAAAAACGACGTTTGAAGTACTCTTATAACTGATCCTTGATACCTACTAAATGTATAAAATAACATTTTCAATCTCGAATAAAATCCCAGTGCATCAATGCTAATTTGTTATGTCATCGCATTTAC
>NW_026106460.1:0-640 GCF_025091365.1 Daktulosphaira vitifoliae
GTTATAGTAAAAATGTAAAATAAAATGTCATTTTTTTGTAATTGAGTTTAATTTATTTTTTATTGGTACCATTAATTACTAGCCTGTACCAGTAGTTACATAAGTAATTTAATAATTTCGAATGTCTAAAATACTATTAAAATTATTAGTTTATGTAATGGTAGAAGCTCAAACATATTTGATATTGCCATTGCTTTTTTAAAAAACAACAAAAAATTATAATATTTATTTACATAAGGGTTATCACCTGGTAATTTCCGCTTACAAAATCAATAATTTGAGAATTCATTTTTAAATTGTTAAATTTTTAAGAAAGATACCCATCAGGTTACTCAATAGTTATATATATCCAAATACCTAACATTTTTTGTATAGCTATGTTATACTATGCCTCACCTTTCCCACCAAAAAAAACATTTATTAGTTACTGTTTGTTACGATTGTAATCGTAACTGCCCCACGATTCACGGTAATTTTTCATAAAAAAAGAGCATAGGAATATAATACACACAACCACTTTCGCCCATCACGATCGTATACACAGTAGACGTACCTTTCTCTAAACTCGCAATGACAGTGTGTACCACGACGATGACCCAGCCGTTGGCCTGTGCAACGATGCGACTGTTACTCTGGTCAC
>NW_026106461.1:0-640 GCF_025091365.1 Daktulosphaira vitifoliae
GATTTTGCTTGGCTGGCTTACTCAGCGAGTGAAGACAGCGTATATTGCAAATCTTGCTGGTTATTTTTCCATGAAGGCGTTGGAAAAGGTGGTCATCAAAAACCAGGAAAACTTGTGTCTGTCGGTTTTCGAGACTGGAAAAAAGCTAGAGAATTTTTTCAAAAACATATGGAAAAAGAATATCACAAAAAATGTGTTATGCAAGCCACTTCATTTCTCAATATATTAACTGGAAAGCAGCTGGATATCGCGTCTCAGTTGGATAGTCAACGCACCAAAGAGATATCTGAAAATAGGGCTGCATTGGAACCAATTATTCGCACAATTCTTTTTTGTGCAGAACAAGAATTACCTCTAAGAGGCGATCATGATAGCGGTGCTCTATCTTTGACACGACCTAAACAAAAAGATGGAAAGTTCAGAGCTCTTTTACGGTTCAGAATTGAGTCTGGTGATCAAAATTTAGAAAAACATGTACTCAAGAGCTCCAAAAACGCTACTTATTTGAGCCCTATCATCCAAAATGAAGTTATTCAGACGTGTTCTGACATTATCACTGAAAAAGTTATTCATAGAATTTCTAAGGTACAATGTTTTAGTCTCCTTGGCGATGAAACAATGGATGTTTCAGGGACCGAGC
>NW_026106462.1:0-640 GCF_025091365.1 Daktulosphaira vitifoliae
ATTTAAACATTTTTTATAAATTATATTTTAATTTATATTTTTATTCATCTGAAGAATTTATGTTTAAAAACAAAATTTAATTAATTATGAGAAATTAAACGTTTTTGGCTCTATCCTAAAAATGCCTAAAATACGGAATTGAAATGCGTTTCAAAACAAGTCATTTGTTTTTTTATTGAACTTTTAAAATAAATGAACAATGATTGCACATTACGAAAATATTTTTACCAAATTAAATTGTTATATGAAGCAAATTTATAAAATTAAAAAATATTTATAATGTATGTAAAAATTTACCTCAGTTTGTAAAACTATTATTTGATTTTCTTTGATTTTTAACATACTGTATGTTTCTTCATATTTTCTTTCAAGTGATTGCTTTTCTTTTCTGAAAATAAATTTATTAATGAAAAAAAAATTATAAATACTGATAAAAGTAAAAACTTACATAAAATTAATATTAGAAGAATTTTTTAAGCTAGTTTCAATACGTTCATTAAGATGATGATTTTCATCAGTTAGTTCTTGAATTCGAAATTCTAAGTGTTCACGATCTTTTCGTTCATTTTCGCTGAAAATGAATCAAAAGTTAAATTACATATAATTATTCTCGTTATTATTATATAATAAAAAGAAGTGA
>NW_026106463.1:0-640 GCF_025091365.1 Daktulosphaira vitifoliae
AATCAGGGTTCGATTCCGGAGAGGGAGTCTGAGATACGGCTATCACATCGAAGGAAAGCAGTAGGCGCGCAACGTGGAGGTAGTGACGAAAAATGACGATACATGAATCATCCTTTGTAATCGTAAAAAATACCCTATATATCTCTTAATGAGAATAAAGCGTATTAATATATAAGTTATAATAGTAATTAGAATATATATATATATGTATACACATGTAAAGCGACTTAAGTACGTAAACGTATCATACACGAGGTATAGCCGTGTTTTGTGGCCTGGCGTGGCGGGGGGAACATTATACACGAGGTATATACGGCGGCAGCGGCGTCGGCTGTAGGGATATATAAATAAATATTAACATATACGTATGTATAAATATATATTAATATTAGCGGCCACGGTAAGAATATATAATATTCGCATAATATCGCTGCACTTTCGCTGGCGTCGACGACTCGATGTCCGGCGTGATCCTCGGGCGTCAAAAGGTTAGCAGCGTTGATGGAGACGGTGCGCAAGTGTATCGGTGCAAGTGTAACAAGCATCGGTTTGTTGACGTTGTCACTTTGACAACGGGAAGAAGACTACGGTATCATTAGCGGCGGGACGTCGTCGGCCGTGCGGCACTTGCTGGACTTTG
>NW_026106464.1:0-640 GCF_025091365.1 Daktulosphaira vitifoliae
ACGTCATGTATATTATGTACTATACTCGCTATATATAATAAAGTCATGGCTAATGATAGTTTTATCGATATTATGAATACATGTGGTAAAATTATATCGATACTTTGTGTTTCATTGAATAGTTATCCGATGAATGCTTTAAAACTAAGATTGTGATGTACTGTTTAAAGGTATGAAAATTTATATAGTTGATTTTAATAATGCTTCAGTATAATATGCTGTATTATTGACATTTAAATAAGGATATTCTATGCGGGCTCTTGAATTACGTTTTACAATATAGCATAAATATATACAATTCATCGTCTAGACATTTGATAGTAGATAATTAAGTCGTCGTGGCACAATTATACAAGATATAGTATGTAAGGTAGTTGCTATTTTTAAAGTCTTAAAATTTGAGGAGCGCCGGCTGGAATTTTATTCCTATACATTTAAAGATAATTTATACAAAATTTGAGCTTTACACGACTTNATATGTAAGGTAGTTGCTATTTTTAAAGTCTTAAAATTTGAGGAGCACCGGCTGGAATTTTATTCCTATACATTTAAAGATAAATTATACAAAATTTGAGCTTTACACGACTTAACAGTTTTTGTATTACTAGACTAAAGTTTTCATCTTACGGAAAATATTATA
>NW_026106465.1:0-640 GCF_025091365.1 Daktulosphaira vitifoliae
AGAGTCAGATCCCGCGTATTTCCCCTTTCATTTCAATCCTAAATCCATCCCCCCTTTTCTCTTTTCTTATTTTTGTTTTACAACAATAATATATGAATAAATACTATTTATAGTTTTTAATTTCAGTATGAAATTGTGAGGCCAGCTATGATGTATGGTTCATAGTGTTGGGCGTTTGATAAGAAAGTAGAGCAGACAATAAGTGTAGGGATTTAGGATTGAAATGAAAGGGGAAATACGCGGGATCTGACTCTTCACTCGGGCGTATGGATCGAGGGTCTATCGTTGTAAAATAAAGCATATAGGTTGTGTTCAAATAGTGTTACCTGAATATTTATGTTATCCTTAATGCCAAAGACAGGATTTATTTAATAATAATTTCAACACAAAACAAGTTGATGTCAATTATCAAATGATATAATTATTGCCACTTATTACACAAAATACACAAAAGTGATTCGTATGGTTTTTAGAAATAATACATGAAACTTAANAAAGTGATTCGTATGGTTTTTAGAAATAATACATGAAACTTAAATAAAATATTTGTACACACTACTTCAAATATTGTCAATATTACATAAACGATACAGAGAAAAAATGCGGAGTTTACTTATAAAACTGGACGTGTTCTTTCCGG
>NW_026106466.1:0-640 GCF_025091365.1 Daktulosphaira vitifoliae
ATTTTATTTTTAAATGATTATGATAATATTTTATAAAATACATATTTTTACGTCGTGGTTTTTGCAATTGCTCATATCTTACAAAGTGAACAAATTTTTGCTTATGGTATTGTAGTTATTAATTATTTACTTTTTATTTGTATTAATAAAATGTTTTGGAAAATTTAATCTTATGACTTAAATATAAGAAGGGTTAATTTACATAATATAAATGTTATTCATATTTCATAGTGGAGATATTGATGATCATGACTAAGAAAAACTAGACAAATTGGCCAAGTGATTGAGAGATTCAATATTGATATAAATGTAGATAGTGAACGAATTTATATTTAAGTTGCATGTTTTACAATAAACATCGGCATTGNCGCATGTTTTACAATTAACATCGGCATTGATGAACTATGAACTGTTTAGAATGGTTATATTGTAGAGCTGTATATGCTCATACATAAATATGTGTAAATAACAGTGGAATGATGGGCTTTGGAATTACACGTGAAGTATGCGAGCAAAATCATAAGGGTATATATTAATTATGTTAACGGTGATGAATGTGTTAAATACTATGGTGGACAATTGTCAAGTCGGCATTTGTCCACCATAGTTGTTATGATTATAAATGAAATACAAAAAATAT
>NW_026106467.1:0-639 GCF_025091365.1 Daktulosphaira vitifoliae
ATAGAAATTTGTTGTCTTTTATGCAAAACTGAGAAGGTATTAATTTTATTATAATGTATTTATTTTTTTCACAAAAAATTTAGGAGAAGTGCTTAGTGAATTACAAGCATATTAATACATAAAGTGGATATCTAGATAGGTACAGATCAAATTGGTTCATATTTATAATGCATATTTCACTCGCACTGCATACTAACTTCAAAATTTGATGAGACAACCATATATATAGTATGATTCATTCATCATGAGAATTTTAATTAATCAAAAAATAAAAATAATATCGAGATTTTTTTTTGGTTTTTTTAAGTACATGTTTTTGCCAATTTATCAATCATAAACAATCTCCCACTTAATTTATACACACACCAACAGTCTTCATATCCCCACTCTCCAATTACATGCAACCACCTCTTTTTCGGTCTGCTTCTTCCTTCAACATTTATTTCCATAAATGATCTTAATCTCTTCCCTCATGAGTTTACCTCGACATCTTAAGCCTTTGATTAACTTCCTTCCTATTTTCTCTTATTAACACTAATCATGAGTAAACAACATGCACCACAGTACCTTTGTCTTTCCTTGGTAATTTGATCCATTACTACAGAAAATACATAAGGACTTAAAGCAGAACCTTCACAC
>NW_026106468.1:0-639 GCF_025091365.1 Daktulosphaira vitifoliae
AAAAAAACGGTCACGTAAGTAGTTTTGGAACGATTTTAAATAACACGATTTAAGTTACCCGACTAGTGAAAAGACTTTCTATGTTCACGTTTTCTGAAATATTTAATGTCATGGAATATTTACATCTACTCTTTATGTGTCATCTAAATTATACTATGAAATTAGAATTTGTAAATTCCAAATATTTTTAATAATTCATCGTTACATTTATTTATAAAGTTAAAGAAAATTTTGAGATAATGTAACTCTGAATATACTCGTTTTTTCAAAATTTTGCGTAATAAATACATGTTAGTTTAATATATTAAATACATGTTTTATATAATAAAAACTGATCACTTGTGATTAATGTTATTTTAAATTAAAATTCTATTAAAAATATCAGCTTAATATTATTTTAATTTTAAATACATTATAATTATTTGAGTTTATTTTTTTTAATTTCAGCAAATCAATAGAAATATAAGATTGTTTTCATAATTAAAGTTCAACGAGTTTTATTATTAATTTTTTTTTTTGTTTTATAAAAATTGGTCAGTACAATTATAAACACTTTGTTTTTTTTATTTGTTTGATATTTTACTATATTCTTATATTAAGTTTGATGTTAGCTGAAAACATCGAGCTTGGTTCTAATTA
>NW_026106469.1:0-639 GCF_025091365.1 Daktulosphaira vitifoliae
AATAATGAATGTATTTTTGTTTACTTTATATAACTTTACTCTATTTTTTATTCTATTATATAGTAATTCAAAGTAAAAAAAAATGAAAGGGAAAAGGATGATCTAAAGGTTTTGATGATTGTGTTATAAAAATAATATTCTTATGCGTTATTGGCTAGATGTAAATTCACAAGTCACAAGGTCACAAGTGAATTACTGCATTTAACTAGTTATTATTTTTTATTATATCAGAGTACTTGTATCTTTGTGTAACACTTTGTGTGCACCTTGTATTCTGTTATCTTTCTTACCTGGTACGCCTAGTATTTGTGTTTCGCACAACTTCAGCACCTCATACCTAAATGTTACCCTTATTCCCTTCCTATAACAACGGCCTTTCGACACCCACAGCTAACCCGGAGTATCAGTCGAGCACAGTAACTGCTGTATGATTACACATACGTAAATACCCATTCAACTGACTCAACATAATCTTCGTACACACTACACTACTCTAATATACTTTTCCATTTGGATTTTGTTTGTGTTACAACACTTTATTACATTTTTTATTCTATTATGTAGTAAATCGAAATAAAATTAAAATAAAAGGGAAAAAAATGATCCAAAGGATTTATTTGCCTAAAGTAGCACGGGCAA
>NW_026106470.1:0-639 GCF_025091365.1 Daktulosphaira vitifoliae
AATGATATAATTAAACACCTGAATAATTTTAATAGAGCTACTATTACTTTCAATCCATTGATAACTTGTATGATAAAAGCACTAAAATTTTTCAATCACTCAACGCCCGTTCTTACAGCTTTAAAAAAATTAATAGAGTGGCAATCAAAAATTTAAAATATTGAAGAAATAGTTGACATTAATACTGCTAAAAATAAAATTACTAAACTTTTTGACTTCAATATTTTTGACAAAAATTTCAAAAATTTTAGAAAAAATGTTAAAATTATTAAAAATAAAGAAGAACACTTTGAATTATACGACTGTTTCGACCTACACAACAAACATTTAAAAGAGAATATTTCAAACGGTGTACAGAAATTTTGTATAGATTTAGGCTTTGATGTTAAATAATAAATGGCATAATTTTACTCCAATAATGTACGTATTTATTATCTTATCCATGAAATTGTCTTGATTACTGTCATACTATATTTTTCATAATACTGGATTATTTTAAGATTTAATTAGCAAACCTTTAAAATAAATAAAATCTATTATATTTTTAATTATTATTATTAATATTATATATTATATAATATATATAAAATTTTAAAATATATAAAAATCTATATATAATCTATATAAATTAATATTATA
>NW_026106471.1:0-639 GCF_025091365.1 Daktulosphaira vitifoliae
TTAATGCACTTTTTATTACAATATTTATTAAAATCAGTGTACCCCATTATACGGTATATTAAAATAAATTAATATAAAATACCAAGAATTTTAACACAAAAATAGCATATTTTTGAATGTGATAACAATTTTCACTCCATCGCGAATTTTTGTTTTGCATAGTATATTATATTACACAAGCTTTAAATTAAGATTTAATAAATGTGTCAATATTTCCAGAAAATTTTCTAAAATTGAGTTGAAAAAGTTTAACTGGTATATAAAATTAGTTATTTTTAATCCCCTCTGTGGTCAGGTCAAAAGATAAATTTTCAAAAAATTTATATTATATGAAAGAAGTAAACAAAGTATTTATGAAAAAATAATTGTATTGATCCATACATTTTTTGAAAAGTTATAGTAAATTAAAATTGAAATAACCCAGCACAGTAGGATCGCGGCCCCAACGTGACATAGTTGGGTCCACTATAGATTTAATCTGATAGTGATTAAAATCACTATCATAAGAAACGCTTTGATACAAACCTGTAGATAATGTTTAATTCTAAGATATTGGTGGATAATTACAAAAGCAACATCAACTATTTCCTTAATTATATACAGATTAGTAATTCTTAGATTCAAAATTATAATATAAAA
>NW_026106472.1:0-639 GCF_025091365.1 Daktulosphaira vitifoliae
TGTTCCGGAAAGTCTGACACTTTTCTATATATATTAAATTAAAGCTAATGTAATATACTTTATTATGTAAAAAAAAAATGTTGAACTTTATTTTGTTTTCAAGGTTAAAAAGGCTACGATATGCTATTTTTGTATTAAAATTCTCGATTTTATATTTTATATTTTTAACTTTATTATATATAACTTTTTGAAAAATGTATGGATTAATACAATTTTTTATGGTAAATACTATTTATAAACCTCTTTCATTCGACATACCTTTATTTTAAATAAATCCATTTCCCTTAATATATCTATATATTATATATAAATATATTTGTCTTTTTTGGTCACTATCGACATTTTCAAGCATTTTTTCTGTACTTTTAAACAACNCATTTTCAAGCATTTTTTCTGTACTTTTAAACAACTATAATTTTTTTTTTAATCATTTATCTTAAGAATTTTAACAGAGTAATTTAAAGACAATAAATTTTTTTGAGTTTTTTTTTTAAATTATAATTTTTTAATTAAAATACAATTATAAATTAAAATACATGAAGAGTTTTAATAACACATAAAAAATAATTGTCTTGCCGATTTTTGTATGAAAAATCGACTGTTAATATAATATTTCGAAATTTTTACAAAAAAAATGAT
>NW_026106473.1:0-639 GCF_025091365.1 Daktulosphaira vitifoliae
CTGTATTTTATCATCGATGCGAAGCTGAGAAGGTATTAATTTTACTATAATGTGTTTATTTATTTATTTATTTTTGTGTCTGTGAACGCTTATAATACGCTCAATTAAGTAAATCGTTTTAGCAACTTTGTTTTGATTAGTTATTTTAGTTAAAGTAAATCATTAAAATGAATTCAGTTCATATTTCAATTGTAGAATCTTTTTAAACACTAAAAGTTAGTAGGAAATTATTACTATTATTTCTATTTAAGTTATCTATTACAATAAAAATGCAAAAAAATATTGAGCTTTTCTGATAAATTTACTAAAATGGTTATTATAAAATTTCCTGGCTGCATATTAATCTTAACGATACAATTTTTTTTAATTCTCATAAAATTCTATCCTATTTAATGATGTCAATTTCAAACTTGCAAATTGAACTNCCTATTTAATGATGTCAATTTCAAACTTGCAAATTGAACTAAAAGTTATGGTAATAAGTTATTTTTTTTATTATAAACATTTACAAAAATCAACTTTAAACGATTAAAAAAATAGGTTAAATATGTCATTTCCCTTATTTTTAACATATTAATAATCAAAATCAGTATTATTTTAAAACAATTGTTTTTTTGTTCTTAATTATTTTTTTATATG
>NW_026106474.1:0-638 GCF_025091365.1 Daktulosphaira vitifoliae
ATATAATCAGCATTATAAAAATTACATAAATAGTCGTGGCACACATTCATTTACGAATTGGATCATATAAAATGCTAAACCTAAAATATAAACATAATTAAAAATATTATAAGTCATAAAATAATTAACATATTGCATAAAAAATTATTTGAAAAATAAAAATACACACTATATTGGGTTGTAATATATATTTTTATCTTTATAAAGAAAAATTATGTTCATTACACATTTTTTTTTTCGTCAAATAAATTATATAAATTGATTAACACATTTGCACATTCTCATTTTAAATCTCCCTAAATTTCAAACGAGTTATTTGTAATACTAAATTTTTTTTCTATGGAATTTTATTCTTTTATTTCAATATCTATTGTCGTTTTGGTGTTACAACCAGCCGAAGGAGTACAAACCAAAAGACAATATAATCAGCGTTATAAAAATTACATCAATACAGTCGTGGCACACATTCATTCACAAATTGGATCATATCAAATGCAAAATTTAAAACTAAAACAATTTTTAAATTGTCCCGAAATGGAGAAAATTTGCACACCAGATGATTTCTCATGTAACTATCGTTACACAATAAGTGTACTCAATTTCAAATACACTGAAATACTAAAAAAATTTCTCGATTA
>NW_026106475.1:0-638 GCF_025091365.1 Daktulosphaira vitifoliae
ATGTATAACATTAGTATAACTGCAACTAATTAATTATTTTATCAACAACTTTCTTATTGGACACTATCAGAGATAGCACTAGACGCTTTGGCATACATGTTCTCACAGAGATACAATTCCTAATAAGACTCGAAATGTGTAAACCAGAGACACGGTGAAATGATCAATCGTCTTATACATATAATGCTTGCCACAGCTATTTTGACTGAATTCTTCCATGGTAATCGCAAGGCTAGTCATCGTGTGACCACTGTCAAGATTACTCACGTTCTTTCGGTGCGTGAGTCAAGAGAGGAAGGTACTAGAGTATCCTCTAAGGTCCACATTTGGAGTTGGGTACATAGTGAAGTAGATGTTAGAGTGTATAAATGGATGATCTTTCAATCGTTGAATCGGTTATGAGCCTTAAAATAAAAGCCAAATGCTTCAATATAGACAGACTCATAACTTGGTTTGAAGGACTTGAGGTGCTCCTTTAAGCTAGCGTCGTAAATCGTTAAATATATTTTTATACTATTTGTAAATTGTAAAATTCAAGTAATTACGTAATTATTTGCTTATTAAAAAAAAAATTGTTTTCAAAAAAGCCCGTTTAAAATTTCAATGGGCTATAATTGAATCGTACATGAAAATTTTGA
>NW_026106476.1:0-638 GCF_025091365.1 Daktulosphaira vitifoliae
TATCCAAGTAAATAAATAAAATATAATTTTAATAAGAAATAAATGATTCTTTTTCCAGATAGCAATTTTAAAAAATAATGTTAATATACCGTTACAAAAACATTTTTATAAGATCAATATAAAATTATATAACATTATAAAAATAATAATATAATAATATTAAAAAAAAAAAAATTGCTATGGATGTAAGTTTCTTTTTCAAGTAATATTTTTTTTTTGTTAAATTTTAAATAGGTATCACTCGAGAAATGGCTGCCAGTACCTATTCACCTAAAGGTAATTATGACCATAGGCATTTAAAATAGTTCAAAAATTATTTTATATAAAATTGTGTTTGAAGAATGCGGCAAAAATAAATATGGTGCTGATTGTACTGCTTGGTGTTCACAAAAGAAGACTTTTTGTCAGAATATGTTGTTCTGCACAAATAATCATAGATGTTCATGTGCAGCTGGATATACTGGACCTTTATGCAATCAAGGTTTGTATATAATTTGAAGCATTTTTCATAATTAAAAAACTGAAAACATTGAAAAATCGTATAGAATGTCCTGAAGGAACTTACGGTCACGGATGTCAAAAAATATGTTCAAACAATTGTAAAACTCAATGCGATAATATTTTAGGAACTTGTAAAG
>NW_026106477.1:0-638 GCF_025091365.1 Daktulosphaira vitifoliae
CGTATCCAAACTGGAATTCTATGAAAAATGAACCTATTGGAAATGGAAATAATTGTAATACATTGGGTAATATAATCAAATATCAAAAACAAGATTATTATAATAAAAATTACAGAACAGCAATAATACAAAGGTCGTGTAAGTATTTATTTATAATTACATACTTTGGTGGATTTTTAATATACAAACTTAGAGCCAACGAAGTAATAAAGAAAGTGATTCAAATCATACAGAAAATTGATTCGTTTTTTAATAATTTTGATATTGAAATACCAATGCTTAAATGGATTAATACAACCGCAAAATCATTAGCAAACAATAAAATGCAATTTTATACAGGGTTAAATACTATAGCTAATTGTGCTATTAACCAGCTGTATCCTGATAATATTGATGGACAAAACAAAACATTTAGCGAATTATCTAGTAAATATTTAACTTCTGATTTATCTGTACTTTCTCCAGAAGTCAAAAACAATATAATGTCGTTTCAAGTAGTTAATTTAAAAATAGAAGACGCAATGGATGAATTTAATAAAATGATTTTTAATGCTAAATTAGAATTTACAATACCAGAGAATGCTTAAAAAATACTTTATATTTATATATGGAAATATTGATTTGTAAATGATATAATT
>NW_026106478.1:0-638 GCF_025091365.1 Daktulosphaira vitifoliae
GAAACGCGTTAACATCAGTCACGGCTCTTTCGCCCGACGTCCTAGTGATATTTGTCACCGCTGTAATACAAGCTGAACATATTATACTTTCAGGTGACATTTATACGGTTTTTAATATATTAATGGTATGCACAAGTGTATTTATATTTGATCATTCAATACGCACGGGAAAACATAAGAAGGTTTTAAAAAGCATATATTTTGTCCAATTAAATATTATTTAATATGTAAAAAATTAATTATTTTTGATTGAGCCAAAAAAGTATAAATTTTATTCGAAACTAACTTTGTATTTTGACACTTCTGCATAGTTTTATGACTATAATAGTTTTTAAATCGCAAAATTGTTACTTTCATTTTTTATCAAGTCATACTTATATCACTTTATTACTTGCTTTCATTTTTTTATTTTATTTTTTGTATTTTCTAAATATATATTTAGTTTTCAGTAAGTAGCGAAATGGATTTCTATTGTTCTAACAATTGATATGTTACCTTACTTTTGAACACTCTGAATATATAAATACCTGTTTCTACAGTACACATATTATACTAATCTAGATTGCACATAATTAAAAGAATTTCCAAGAATTGTCATGTTCAATTTATACAATTCTAACATTTTCAAATGCAAATCT
>NW_026106479.1:0-638 GCF_025091365.1 Daktulosphaira vitifoliae
CAATGTAGTTACGTGGCTGGGGTATCTAAATTCTACAGTCAATCCAATAATCTATACCAGATGTAATATGGACTTCCGGAGATCATTTAAAAAAATTTTACACATGGATTATCGTTAAAAATAACGAAAATAGCGAATAAAATCATAAGTAATAAATGGAGATGTAAAAATTCTAGTTAATAAAAAGTAAAATTTTTACTTTGAAGATTTAAGATCTATTGTTATCGAGTAAAATTATGTTAATATCAAATGCAGAGTTTTGGGTAGACGTTTAAGTTGTATTATGAATCGAGATTGGATATTACAAGAATGTGTTATAAGATTGGTTGACAATTATTATTTATCAAGTTCCAATAGGATAAAACAATTTATCAGAAAAATACCTCTCTTTTACATATTTAATGAATATGTAGATATAAATATTTTTTTTATTTTAGAAAAACAATTTATACAAGCACATATACAATAAGTTTTTTTTCTAAAGTATCTTAAAAGGCAATTAAGGAAACCACCCTTTGGTAACACCTTCATAAGTAAAGTTGAGATATATTAATAGATTTCTATTCCAGTTACGTTTTAAAAGGTTGTTTGAAATAATAGTCCTGTACATATGTTATATTGAAAGATTTAAATTTAAG
>NW_026106480.1:0-638 GCF_025091365.1 Daktulosphaira vitifoliae
ACTCAATTAACAGAATTAGCTATCATCCGACCCATTTAAAAATTTATGTCTTTCAAAAAAAATATATACATAAATTTTTTTTTGAAACTAAAATAATGATTAAAAATTTAAATTACGTGGGATCAATTTTTAATATATCTAAAATAATAAATCACTTGAACTGAACATTACTTTTTCAACATTTGTATAAAGAAATATTATGACACTAGCACACGATGCATACGAAAAGTCATTACAATGAATGATGTTGACGTTGTCGTATTGATGTATCCGTTTGTACTAACAACACCATTTAGAATTCCTCTGATGAATTATACTAATTAACATCGGAATAAGCTGAAACGTGAACTATGTTATTATTGTATTGTCAACTTTTTAACATTTACTCAGTGCCGACTTTAGTACTCATTGAATACCAAGCAAGTGGTTATAACCGAATAAACAATAAATATAATACAATATGTTATTGAATTATACTGGTGGTCACATGAAAATCACTAGCCTGAAACTTAGACCTCATAAATTTCTGGTGTTGGATTTCGATATTTTTCACCAATTTGCGAAGCTGTTTTAAAATAGTGTAACCTCGTCGCATGTAGAAAATTGTCATTTTACAAATCGTTAATATAATTTTAAGG
>NW_026106481.1:0-638 GCF_025091365.1 Daktulosphaira vitifoliae
TTTGTGTTTAAATTCTCGATTTTATATTTTACATTTTTAAATTTACATTTATATGCTTTTTGAAAGCCGTATGGATCAATAAAATTTTTTTATGAGAAATAATTTTTAAATACTTCTTTCATTCGTCATATTTTTTTTTAAATCGGACCATTTCCCTTAATACAGGGGTGGTTCAAAACTTAAATATGCATATAGAAAGTAAAACTTTTTCAACTAAATTTTTGGAAGTTTTCCAGAAATACTGACACTTTTATATACATATTTATTTATATAAATTTAAAGGTTATGTTATATACTTTGATATGATATTACAAGTAGGCAATTCCAATCNACTTTGATATGATATTACAAGTAGGCAATTCCAATCACGTTGAGATATTGGATATGACCCATTAGATCAATACTAACAAACTCCCAATTCCGGCGGGGCTTTCTTGGTCGCATCGGGTCGTCTTGCTTTTGGTTCAGCGGTTAAACACAAACATACGTATGAAATCATGCGATATATTGATGTATCGACTCTTTCATACTGTCCCAGAAGAAACGATTACCAATGATATGGTAAGTTTCTTTTCACCCTGGATGTCCTGCAAAAACACGGTCATGATACCTCCTAGCAGGTGATCTGACATATCCGA
>NW_026106482.1:0-638 GCF_025091365.1 Daktulosphaira vitifoliae
GAGTATGATTGTTAAATGATAAAGATGTATCTACGGTAACCAGTCACTGATTTCAAATTTTATTTTCTATCGGTGACTCCATTGATTTTGCAAATTATTTTACTCCAAACTGTGATTCTATACTAAGGGTTTTTCTGATCCCATTTATAAAGATTCTGTTTAAAATATTTTACAATAAATAAGAAAATTAAATATTTTATGTTATTCAAAACAATGTCACTATATTCTCTAAAATTACCAGATAATTGCAGAAAACCATAATAAATAGATTATATTTGATTAATTTTAAATTTTATTATAAAATATATTTACTAGTCCAATTATTTGTTTCCTAACTATAGAAAATTAAGTTTGTTTACATAATTTCTAATTTCCGCCTTAGAANGAAAATTAAGTTTGTTTACATAATTTCTAATTTCCTCCTTAGAAATTAAAAAATTAATTTAAAAAAAAATTAAAATTGATTCGTAATAAACATCTAACGCTAAAATGCAGTTCATAAAACTGAAATTATTAGTGTCCATTATAAAAATTATTGTAAATTATAACAAATATTAGCATGGTTGTCAAAAATCAAACATGTATTAGAAAAAAACTATTAATTACATGTTTTCTTAGAACGTTTTAGTGAGATTTAG
>NW_026106483.1:0-638 GCF_025091365.1 Daktulosphaira vitifoliae
TCTCTACCCTCAAAACCAGAGTCGACCTCCTTTTTTGCTACGTAAGTCGTGTCATAGTTTAAAAGTTAAAATTTAAAAATGCATAAAAAAATATATCAAATGAAAAGTAACGATATCATGTATCTATATAAAAAAGTTATGGCAATTTTAAGTAAAAAAATTGAAAAAATTTTGTAATTTTGTGGGGGGTTTCCTCCATTTACGGAGAAAATGGGAAATTTTTTCAATTTTTGAGAGTAATGTCTTCGACTAGATACGATTTGTGATCTTTTGACGTATCATTGAAAGAAATCGGTTCGGTGAGAGCTGAGAAAAAGTGGTAACAGACACAAGAAAAAAAAAACACATCATAGTAAAACCAATACCTCTCAGAATAATTTTTTTCATTTTTTAACAATTTTAAATGTAAAACCTACATTTAAAATTTATTCTAGTTGATCAGTTGTTACGAAGATCATTGATTATATTATTTTGTGGGACAGCTGATCACCAGCATCTTCCTTTACTCACCCCCTTGCCCACCCATCATNCCTTTACTCACCACCTTGCCCACCCAACATGTCAAATCGATGACCTCCGTGTCGATTGTCATCCGTGTACAGTTCTTTTTCGTAAGTCAGTCAGTCATTTGTTTTTTT
>NW_026106484.1:0-638 GCF_025091365.1 Daktulosphaira vitifoliae
AAAAATTCCCTCATTCCCCGTAAATGAGGGAAACCTCCAAAATAATTACAAATTTAAAAATCGCTTATTTACAAAATTTTTTCAATTTTTTTTACTAAAAACGGCCGAACTTTTTCAAAAATGAACATATCAATATAATTTTTTTTTTATATGCTTGATGTCTTTATCTATCATTTGGTATATATTTTTTGTAAATCTGACCCTTTATCTGCCCACAGGGGGGATTTAAAATGACTACTTTTTTACAAAAAATTAACTTTTTCAACTTAACTTTTGAAAGTGTTCTGGAAATACTGACAATTTTAAATATATCTTAAGTTAAAGCTAATGTAATGAACTTTATTATGAAAAAAAAAATGTCGGACTTTTTTTGTCTTCACAGTGANCAATTTTAAATATATCTTAAGTTAAAGCTAATGTAATGAACTTTATTATGAAAAAAAAAATGTCGGACTTTTTTTGTCTTCACAGTGAAAATGGCTACCAAATGCTATTTTTGTGTGAAATTTCTCGATTTTATATTTTACATTTTTTACTTTAAAGTGCTATAACTTTTAAAAAAATGTATGGATCAATACAATTTTTTCATGAGAAGTAGTATTTTTATACATCTTTCATTCGACATACTTTATCTTAAT
>NW_026106485.1:0-637 GCF_025091365.1 Daktulosphaira vitifoliae
TATTAATTTAAAAAATTTATTGAATATTTTAAGTGTGATGACAATATATTGATAACACAAAAATAATTAAACAGCTTATTTTTTATACTTTGTTACTTTAATAGTTTCAATGCTTCATTATAGCCTTTTCAAATGTTTATAATGACTTGAATATAAATTAATTAAGTTATTAAGTTGAATTTTATAGCATTGAGCTAGTATTAGTTGAAATAAATCATAAAAAATGAAATAAAATTAAAAAAATAGCTTTAAATTGAAAAACAAAGAATTTTGCTTTACAAAATTTGTTAATATTTAATTTTACATATCTCTTTGTTTTTATTTTAAATTTAATTATCTAATTATTTATAGTATTTCTTCTGTACTATGAGATACTTTTCTTTAAATCAATTTTAGTTTTAATTTTAATATTCAATCAACATATGACCATTTTCACATTTAATCATAGACAAGATTGATAAATGTTTATAACTAATACTAGCTCAATGCTATAAAATTCAACTTAATAACTTAATTAATTTATATTCAAGTCATTATAAACATTTGAAAACATTTAAAGCTGTTTAATTATTTTTGTGTTATCAATATATTGTCATCACACTTAAAATATTCAATAAATTTTTTAAATTAATATATC
>NW_026106486.1:0-637 GCF_025091365.1 Daktulosphaira vitifoliae
TATCATATATATCAATACTCAAGTTCTAGTATGACCTTAAAAAACAATCAAATATTTTTTGACGGCAAAGTAAAAATAAAAGTCTTTTTGTATGAATCTAGTCCAAATTTTTTCACCCTGATTATCTGAAATTTATCATATTTCCATTTAACTTAGTATAATATTTATTTATACCCGACAACGCCATCCCTCGTTTACATGTAAAATAATAAATATTATTATATTATATTAAATCTTTGCTATACATTTTATAGCAATGATATTAACTCAGTGGTATTAGAGACGATTTCTAGTAACTTAAATTTTTGGTTTTTCTTAATGTACTAAAATCATGTTGTACTGATTTTATTTTATTATTTTCCTTAATTCGTTTTTACAGATTAAAAGAGACTGAAGCCATTTTGGAAAGATCAACGTATGTACATATTATACAAATACATTTTTATTATATTGCTAATATTGCAGCCAGTAGTGCTTTTAATAAACTTGATTAAAACCGATTGCTATGTAGAATGCTTATCAATCTGCAAATGCCTAGTTACCATTTGTATTATAGTTCAAATTTATATATACTTTAAAATGCCATTTTTTACGTAGTGTTTTATATTGCTTATGTATAACATAATTAGAAGTATCA
>NW_026106487.1:0-637 GCF_025091365.1 Daktulosphaira vitifoliae
AAGTCGCCATCCCTCTCTCCAGCGACGGACTAACAATTCGTCCCGGAGTACCAGTGGTTAAAAAAACCTGCCCTTTGAGGAAGGTTACTATGAACCTTTAATGGGCCTAGAAAAGCAGTAAAAAAAATCTAATTTTATTAAAAATAAAACAAACCGTAACAATTTAGATCGAATTTTATGAAGAAATATAAATATTATAATACAATTATATTGTTTGTAACAAAATAAGGATTAGTATGCATAGAATTAAAACTATATTAAAAATATTTAACTCAAAAGGCCACAAAAAAATTACTAAAAATTCGCGGATACGTATTTCGAGAACAATATTACTATATTAACGCTAAAAACATATTGACACCCCGATCTATTAGTTAATATTAGTTAATTATAATTAGTTAATATTCTCATGAATAAAATCATATTTTGATAATGAATTGAGGGTTATAGAGAAATAGCTAAATTTAATAGATATAACGAAAACTTAATTTCAAAAATAGTTCAAAACAAAAAAGTTGTAATAAATGTTACGTAGGGCAAACAAAAAGAAATATAAGGGTCAGGTTTAAAGAACACTTAAGAAATATTAAAAATCAAGAAGTTGAGAAATCTCCAGTGGCTGAACATTTATTGACAC
>NW_026106488.1:0-637 GCF_025091365.1 Daktulosphaira vitifoliae
AATTTGTATACGCATTAAAAGTATATGAATATACAACTCCTTTTTATTTTTATAATATCTCCGTAAAAATTACAATATTAAATATTGAATACCACTTTCATACTCAATTTAATTACTATAATTATTATGTATTCATATATTATAATTATAAATCGGGATAAAATTAAAGGAATAAGTGTTATTGTTGTTTTTGAAATAATCTACCAATTTCATTTTTTAGCTTCGATGCGAAGGTATTAATTTTACCATGATGTGTTTATTTTTCTATTTAATAATATCTATTTCAAAATTGCAAGTTGAGTTAAAAGTTATGGTAATAAATTCATTTTTTTTTATTAAAACTTAGCCGTCGTTCGATACGCATGTGCGTATAGTGCGGTCTAAGTTACTGTCTTATCGTACAATGTGTGTTTTCGTTTATTATTGCTAAACCGGTTATCAAGATGTGACTTGTCTATGTAACCACTCTACTTATTTTTCACTCTCTACTAGAGTCTCGTGCACAGCAACAAACGTAAAATATCGAACGGTAATTGTCATCTAGCTGTAATATTATCAGCCCAAGTGCATACGGTCTTATCGGCGGCCGCCTCGGCGGTCTCCTTATTATTAATAATAATACATTACGTTATCGCAT
>NW_026106489.1:0-637 GCF_025091365.1 Daktulosphaira vitifoliae
AAAAAAATTTTCATCAGAGTCACGTCATACTTTTCGTGATAAATTTTTCGAGTTGAGATCAATACTGCAATTAGATTTTTTCTACCACCACTAGTTTTTGATATAATTACTAATAAGTTAAAAATTATAAGATAATACTATAAGGAAAATAGTTCTAAATAATTCAATTTTATCATCTATTTAAATACCAAGAGTTCATAAGAATGATTAAAATTTCTTTTAAAATGATTTATTACGATAAAAAAATAATTAAAAACAAAAAAAAACTTGTTTTTAAATTATTACAAGTTTTGAATATTAATATGTTAATAATAATCAGTGCAAAATATCATAATAAGAAAAATTTTGAATTTGTTACCATAAATTTTAGTTCAACTTTAAGTTTTAAATTTACATTATTAAATAGAAATTTTTATGAGAATTAAAAAAATATTAGTGTTAAGATTAATATACGACCAGGAAATTGTATAATTACTATTTACTGTAAATTTATCAAAAAATCTCAATATCTTTTTTGCATTTTTATCGTTATAGATCACTTAAATAGAATTCATAGAAATAATTTCTAAGTAACATTTGGTATTTAAAAAGATTCTACAATTAAAATATTCAGAACTTAATTAATTTTAATGATTTA
>NW_026106490.1:0-637 GCF_025091365.1 Daktulosphaira vitifoliae
TCATTCTTAAATCCAAAATAATGAATTTAAACAAAATAAAAAACAAGCAAAAAGATCAAGCTCCAAGAAAAATTAGTTTAATTGATGATTATCCACATACACTCTATATATTTAATGCTTATAAGACAATATGTACTTATCCTAAAATTTTTTGTTTGAAAAGGGCTAAAAATGACTCAAAATTTTAAAGAAATAAAAAAATTTGTTTTTATATATATTTTTATTTTATTATTAGAGTCAAGTAATAAGTAATATGCTTTTAATGTGGTCCAAAACTGTAAAAGGTATTTTTTGTAAAATTAACATACATTTTTCACTAGATCAAAATTTATTAAATTTGTTATTACTTTGTGAAACACTATAATTGTACATAATTTTTTTTTTTTTAGTATATAAAATTACTTGTTTATTATCCTTTTATAATTTTCTAAGTAAAATTATTTTTTCGTTATAACTATTATTTAACAACCAAAACTTAGTTAATAAATAATAATAATTGATGTCCATTAATATCTTTACATTTTGATGAATTAATAATTACACCTAACATAGTATAATATACACCTATCAGTAGTTTTTAAAGCTTCAGCATTTTTTTCGTGTTTTATAGTTATTATTTTTGTTAATTAGGTGTTGT
>NW_026106491.1:0-637 GCF_025091365.1 Daktulosphaira vitifoliae
CATTTAATAATTTTCAATTAGTGATGTTTTTGACACATATTGCTTTATTTATTTTTATGTAATAAATGATTTATATTAGTGATATCATTAAGGAAAAATGACGTATATGGCTTTTTGATAGGAGTTTCTTATAGCCGTTTCAATGATTTTATTAGATTTTGCATTAAACAATTACTAAATACTAATGACTAGTTGAACATTTTTTATAAATAATATCAAAATTGCAAACGATTTCAGAAAAATGATTTTCAAAATGATCGAACTAGCGTTTGCCTCTTTTTTTACTAGGACTTCAGTATTCCATATTATTTGGAGTCCAAGCGAACACGATACTTAATGGTATAATGAATTAAATAACTATATAGGTAATATTATATAAAATTTCAGTGACAAAATAATTGATTTGGGAATCTTATTATGTTATTTTTAGGAATATATTTGACCTTCAGCCGACATTAAGCTATTGTGAGTATAGTTAATTTGATAACGTTAACACACTCAAAAAGATTTGTAGATAAATAAATAAAAACGCAAAATAAACGCGTTTATTAACACAAAAAAATTAAATAGCTAATAATAGATTAACAAAAACTATTGCCTTTCCTCCTTTCAATTATTTTATTTGTGCCGTCTGTTA
>NW_026106492.1:0-637 GCF_025091365.1 Daktulosphaira vitifoliae
AATTTATATTATATATTATTAAACATTTCTAGAAGATGGTAAGTCATAAAACATGCACAAATAAACATATTAAACATCCAGTCATCATAAATATAAAGCAATTATGGTAAGAATATATGTATATAAAAAGTTTTATACTTTAAATGTAATAAACGTGACGTATAATAAGAATAATTGACAGAAAAATGTATTAAAAGTACAAAAAATTATTTTGATCATTGGTGTCAATGGGTTTGATTTAATGAATAAATCACATTAAAATTTATAAGTATTTGTATTCGAAAGTGTCAAAAACATTGATTAGAAAAGTAAGGTAAATTCTTAATCTAAAATTGAAAGACCAAAGAAACCAAATATATAAATATAANGAAAGACCAAAGAAACCAAATATATAAATATAAACTTTATACAGGTGCGTCATTGGAACCATTAACATATAATATTGAATGATGTTATTAGAACCAATTCATTAAATTTCGATGTTTTTACTCCATCAAGGAAAATAAACGGAAATATCAAGATTAATTCTAGTCAATATCTAAACATTTTCCAAAATACTAAAAAGGGATTTGTAGTAAAATAAACGTGATAGATAAAAAAAACCCAGCACAGGGGGGTCGCGGCACAGTGGTGACGT
>NW_026106493.1:0-637 GCF_025091365.1 Daktulosphaira vitifoliae
GCCTAGTTTATATGATTAAATTTCAAATTTTAAATGTCGGATACTAGATTTTTTGTGTATTATAATAATGAATAGATTCCACTTTCGGGAACTGAATTAAAATTTCCCTAAAGTTAATGTGCATAGGCGTCATTTCAATATTTTATCTGGGGTGGCAAATTTAATTAGCCTAAATGACCTTTTTTTTTTTACAAAAATAACATTTGTTAAACTAACTCCCATATATGGAAGGCCATAATTACCTTAAAACAATATTTTTTAATCACTTACCTTACTAGCTAAACCTTATTTAACCCATTGAATTATAAAAGAGAGAAATTAAGTAAATATAAAAAAACTTTTAATAATAATCAATGTTTATATTCATTTTCATACAAAATGAAGTCTTNAATAATAATCAATGTTTATATTCATTTTTATACAAAATGAAGTCTTCTATTTCGGTTTAAATCAAAATCATCAATAACTTTAGAAATGTTTACTTTTATATTCCTTTCGATAGCTAAAAGAGCCAAAGATGATAATCTATCCTGTCCAACTGTACTTCTGGTGTATGTAAAAAAAATTTCGAAAATTTCGAAAATTTTTTATTTTTTTGGAGGTTTTCCTCATTTACGGGGAACGAGGGAAATTTTTT
>NW_026106494.1:0-637 GCF_025091365.1 Daktulosphaira vitifoliae
CTAAGTTAATTTTTTTTGTTTTTAGCTTCGATGCAAAGCTGAAAAGGTATTGGTTTTACTATGTTTTTTTTTTGTTACTACTTTTTCTCAGCTCTCACCGAACTGATTTCTTTCAACGATACGTCAAAAGATAACAAATCCTATCTAGTCGAAGACATTACCCTCAAACATTGCAAAAATATTATAAATCTGACCCTTTATTTGCCCACTGGGGGGGATTAAAAATGACAACTTTTACACAAAAAATTAAATTTTGAAAGTGTTCCGAAAAGTCTGACACTTTTGTGTATATCTTAAATTAAAGCTAATGTAATATACTTTATCATGGAAAATAAAAATTTTGGACTTTATTTTGTCTTCACGGTAAAAATGGCTACCAAATNTGGACTTTATTTTGTCTTCACGGTAAAAATGGCTACCAAATGCTATTTTTGTGTGAAAATTCTCGATTTTGTATTTTACATTTTTAACTTTATATTTATATAACTAAATGTATGGATCAATACAATTTTTTCATGATAAATACTATTTATATACATCTTTCATTTGACATACTTTTTTTTTTAAATCGGATCATTTCCTTACATACAGAGGGGTTCAAAACTAAAAAATGCATATAGTAAGTAGAACTTTTTCA
>NW_026106495.1:0-637 GCF_025091365.1 Daktulosphaira vitifoliae
GAGGTCTAATAGCTTTCATAAATTCCTTTTCCCGTTATTTATATAAATTATTTTTACTATAATAATCACCATATAAACACTTTTAATTTCAATTTTTAACATGCTTATATTAGTTTCACTTGTATGTTGTGGGTTGTTTGTTGCGAGTTGTGAGATGTTTGTAACTTTCCACGCGGCACGTGTTATTATTGTCACGTATCCCGTCGTCTATGGCCTTGAGACTAGACTGTCGTAACGCATTCACCCCACCCCTCTCACCAGTTGCCAGTAACACTATTTTCCTGTATAATTTTTGGTTTTCGTACCTGTACATGTGGGCGTGTCATCAACATTATATATATATAAACAAATTTTTATTGTTTACTATAAGATATCAACATTAAAAGATTCAAATTNCTATAAGATATCAACATTAAAAGATTCAAATTTTTTTGAGTTAATATACATGTATAATATACAGGGTGTTCAGTAAGTCAGGAAACGGGTTTCTATTGTTTTAATTGTTACAAACAACGAGAACAATAGAAACCCGTTTCCTGACTTACTGAACACACTGTATAAGGGATTACAAATACAGATAGCTTACTGGTTTTTTATGACGATATTAGCAAGCCTATAACCTTTTTTATCAATGGTA
>NW_026106496.1:0-637 GCF_025091365.1 Daktulosphaira vitifoliae
ACTTTTTGCAAACAAAATTATCGTATTAAATAATTTTATATTATAAAAAGTGATTTAATTAAGGAATACATTTGACCCTTTATTTTTTCAATTTTTTAAAATAATGAATGGTGATGTTGCCATGTATAGTTTTAATTAGATATTTCTCGACCAAAATTAAACAGTTTTGATTAGTTAGATGTTACAAAAATTTGTTATAACCTTTTTGCAATACATTATTGTTTACTGCATTTTTAATTCCGTGGAATGTTTTTAATTTATAATAATTAAAAGAATATACATAAAAATAATNTAATTTATAATAATTAAAAGAATATACATAAAAATAACCCACCACAGTGGAGGTCGCGGTACAGTGGTGACGTGGCATAGTTGGATCAAGTATAATGATATCTGACAGTCATTAAAATCACTATAAAAAAAACGCTTCGATGCAAATCTTTAGATAGTGTTTAATTTTAAAAAATTGGTCGATTTTTTCAAAAGATTCATGATCTGCTAGTTCCTTATTAATATCCTGATTAAGAAAAGTATGTCGAATGAAAAAGGGATTATAAAAAAATACTATTCCTAATAAAAAAATTGTGTTGATCCATACACTTTTCAATAAGTTATAGCATTATAAAGTTAAAAATAT
>NW_026106497.1:0-637 GCF_025091365.1 Daktulosphaira vitifoliae
GAACCTACTGTATGCATACAATTACGTTTGGTCACCTTACCATTCATTGTACGTGTCGACAAGAGTCGTTTTTGTAGACAAACAACAGTAACAATAACCGTTTGTCGGTGATCCAGGTTCAATTTATAATGCAATCTTAATCCGTCATTATCGATAAACGATCGACCGCAACCGCAAACATATTCATATGAACTCGACATATTGACAACTAAGATTAGTAAATAAGTTCTTATTTAACAAAATATATATATATATTTCACAAACCATACATTACTATACAACTATTCAGTTCAATGTGTAATATTCATTTAAAATTTTTTTTTTTTTTAATTGAATAGTAACATTTCAATATTGTGTTAGGTATTATTTGATATGAAAAAAATGCTATATCTTTCAATATAACACAGTGATAAATTATTTANAAAAAAATTCTATATCTTTCAATATAACACAGTGATAAATTATTTAAAAAATTAATAAAGTTTATTTGTATAGTTTGAAATATACTATACTATACTATAGTTTGAAAATTGAAATTTTAATTACGTTAAATGTTATTTCTCTTTTTAGATTGATTCTCTTAGAATCAATACATTTTGAATAGTTAGTCTTTAACTACAGATGTGTAATAATTATA
>NW_026106498.1:0-636 GCF_025091365.1 Daktulosphaira vitifoliae
CTATGGCTTCTAAAATTTGATTCATTTTTATGGCTTCTCAAATTTTATACATTTCTATGGCTTCTTGATATTTTTATTTTTGAATTTCTATGGCTTCTCAAATTTTATGCATTTCTATGGCTTCGTGATGTTTTTATTTTTGAATTTCTATGGCTTCTCAAATTTTATGCATTTCTATGGCTTCTTGATATTTTTATTTTTAAATTTCTATGGTTTCTCTAATTTGATGCATTTCTATGGCTTCTCTAATTTTATGCATTTTTATGGTTTTTAAAAATTATATAACATAATCCTACAAATAAAAGAATTGTTTACAATTAATTGAGAGGCGATCTACAAAGATGATTTAGAATTTAGATCTTTTACTTAGAATACTAAAAAAAACCAAAAGCTTTAGCAAAAAGTATATAATATTTTATATCTAACTTAAGTAAGTTGGCGATAATTTTTTATTATCAACTAGAACAATACTTATATTTAATAATACTTAAACAGGACTTAAAAGTAATAAGTGTACTCCATTACTTAGTATGGAATTAATGCAAATTGTGTCATATCCTGAAGAGTTGGTACACTCCCTCATCCACTCAGAGGGGTGCAAATACTACTACATTCACAAATGATCTATACTATCCC
>NW_026106499.1:0-636 GCF_025091365.1 Daktulosphaira vitifoliae
GGGTCGGCCACCCTTATCCTAAATTTCCACTTGACACGATCTCTCACATCCTCTACGCTCACATCAGCTGTCCTCATATCGCATTCAATAACAGCTCTCCATCTCTTTTTTTAATCTTCCTCTACTTCTTCTTCTTTCAACATTAATTTCTATAACTGTTCTTACAGTTTCTGATTCCTCTCTCATCATAACATGACCAAACCATCTAGGTCTATTTTTTCTTATCTTATCCACGATTGACGTTACACCTATACTCCTTTCTATATGCTCATTTCTTATCCTGTCTTCTTTAGTCACTCCACTCATCCATCTAAGCATTCTCATCTCTGCTACACACATTCTCTGCTCTACTTTCTTATCAACCGCCCAACACTCTGAACCATACTTCATAGCTGGCCTCACTGCAGTCCTGTAGAATTTATCTTTCAGACTCATTGGAATTCTTTTATCGCATAAGACACGCCAGACGTTTCTTTCCACATCAACCACCCGCACTTAATTCTGTGTTTTACATCCTCTTCAATACCACCGCTCTTTTGCACAACTGACTCTAAGTACTTAAAACTTTCCACCTCTCCAATCACATCCTCGCCTACTGTCGCTGGTCTCCTTATTTCACCTACCTTGTGTTCTCCT
>NW_026106500.1:0-636 GCF_025091365.1 Daktulosphaira vitifoliae
ATCCAAAAAATAATTTATTTTTGAATTTATGCTTTATAGATTTATTATATATAAGGTATTTCTTTTAACACTAGCTATTCATTGGCTCTTAAAATAATATTTTTTGGCTTTTGTTATTTTCATTTGTTTCTCAATTTATCTGTTTTAAAGTATTTTTCATGTTTATACATTATGTCTTATAGGGGTATCAACTTTATTATTTATTAAACGGCAACATATGTAATAAACTAGATAATAAAATAGATAATTATGTAATTAAAAAAACAATCACCGATGACAACTTTTGGAATAGTATTTCAGATGTTAATAACAATTAAAAGTTATAAAGGCTAGTAAGTAATGGGTAGAGCTATAGTTGTCACAATTCATACTCTTCCTCCTGCCCAGGCATAAAAATGTTAATAATATTTGAAATATTGGTCCAAAAGTTGTTATCGACCAGTCGTTTTCTTAATTAGATAATTTTCTATTTTATAAGTTAGTTGAATATGTATGTTTCTATTTAAAAAAATTAAGTTGACAACATTATAAGGCATAATGAATGAACATAAAAAGTACTTTATAACAGATAAATGTAGAAATAAATGAAACAAAAAAAAATGTGAAAAATCATTATTTTAAGAAAAATTGAGTGGC
>NW_026106501.1:0-636 GCF_025091365.1 Daktulosphaira vitifoliae
AAAAAAAAAACACATCATAGTAAAATTAATACCTTCTCAGCTTCGCATCGAAGCTAAAATTATTTTAGGATAGAGACGTTCTTAAAATTTCGTCTTGGAGGAAATATTTGTTTGAAATTTTTTTACTATTCTCTTCAAATTCATCATTACGATATATTTATTTTGTCATGTAGAGGTTATATCATAATATTACTTCCTTAGTATTCTAGTAACGTTACTACAATATTCTAAAATCTTGTAAGTACTGTCTGGACATATTTCTACAATGTTTTCATTTGGAAGTCAATATTCTCATAATATATTGAGACTGGTAAATTGTTAATTGAGATATTTCTTAGGAAGGATACAATAAAATTCAACCCCTTAACTTTACAAAACCCATTATATCCATATATAAGGTCACCTTGTAAGTGAAAAACGTTAAAAAATAAAAATATATTTTTTTTTGTTGGGAAAAGGTAGACAATTATTTTTTATTTATGTTCAAAACATTAATAAAACAAATTATAGAAGACATCTCTGGATTTAAATCAATAAAAATTGTAACCTATGTACGTTTAAAATAACATAAGTTCAATTATTACACTATTCTTCATCTAGATTCTAGAATATTGAATTTGTGTAATTCATCGTCCC
>NW_026106502.1:0-249 GCF_025091365.1 Daktulosphaira vitifoliae
TAATGATTTTTAAATTTTGTTTTGTATATTTTATTAAGTATACGATTATATTGTATCTTTGAGTAATAGTTGGCAAAGATAATTTCTAGGGGAGGTAATAATAATTTATTTTTGCTTATCACTTAGTTCTAACTATAATTTAGTGTAATTACAATGGAAAAAGAAATAAAAGCTTAAGAAAATACACATATTTTTAGAAAAGCACCATTAACCGCTATAAACTATGTTATTATTACAAGTATTATCTCA
>NW_026106502.1:329-636 GCF_025091365.1 Daktulosphaira vitifoliae
CGTTTTAACACCTTTTTCAATATTCAACTCCTCTGACACTTATAAATAGGTTAATATAATTCTGTGGTGACTACACAAAATTGACTAAGAAATGTATCTTCATCATATTTGGGTAGAATACTTTCCAGAATAATCTGAGAATACTTTTTCAAACCCTTCTATCCTAAAAAAATAATTAATAAATCTAAATCATGCAATTCATATAGTCCTCAATATTCGAGGACATTGAGGAATGTATATTTATTCTAACACTAACATTTTAATGTAAAAATTAATTATATATGTATAAGTATTCGATGTTTTAGTA
>NW_026106503.1:0-636 GCF_025091365.1 Daktulosphaira vitifoliae
AAATTATTTGTGAAAAAATTTTCATTTTAAATCCCTCTCTGTGGGCAAATAAAGGGTCAGATTTATAAAAAGAATATACCAAATGATAGGTAAAGACATCAAGCATCTATAAAAAAAATTATTTATTGACTTGTTCATTTTTGATATAGTTATGGCAGTTTTTAGTAAAAAAAATTGAAAAAATTTCGTAAATTAGCGATTTTTAAATTTGTAATTTTTTTTGGAGATTTCCCCTATTTACGGGGAACGAGGAAAATTTTTTCAATATTTGAGGGTAATGTCTTCGACTAGATACGATTTGTGATCTTTGACGTATCGTTAAAAAAAACGGTTCGGCGAGAGATGAGAAAAAGTGGTAACAGACACACACAAAAAAAATATACATCATAGTAAAATCAAGACCTTCTCATCTTCGCTTCGAAACTAAAAAATTTAACAAAATAATAAATTTATCAAAAGTAATAGCATTAAAAGTTATGTCCGAAATACTTTGTATATCAATGTTATTATAATAATAATTATTTCTAAGGTTAAATTTATAATGTAAATTTCAAATGTTAAAGGGGACTGTTTTAATATTTATTTATTATTAAATGGAGAATGGGCTAAATATAATTTTTAGTGATCGATAACCAG
>NW_026106504.1:0-636 GCF_025091365.1 Daktulosphaira vitifoliae
AATTTAAGAAAAATTTTAGTAAAATAATATCTTATTAATATTGAGTAGTAAATATTCTGTAGCGTTTTGAAGTTTGTGAAAATTTGAATTTTCACAATGAATTTTCATGTATTATTTTACGGTATTAAACAATGAAATACGTATTGAGAAAAGAACAGAAGAAAACGCTATCTTTTCAATATACTTTTGAATGAGAGTGATAAGTAATAATTGCCTTATCTAATTTCTTATCATGGTATTATTGCCAAGTTTGTCATCATACGTATACATAATAATCATGAAAAGAAACTAAAATATTTTTTAAATGAGTTTTAAATTAAAATGAGTTGATTTATATAAGATTATAAAACTTGAATAATTTAGGCTATTAACAAATGTTTCAATATTTGGGGTTGCAATTAAATTAAAAAAATAACTTGCATATATTCTATTTATAGGTAAAGAAATACTTTTAATCTCGTCATTATCATATTTCTAATCTAAATTTATCAGATTATCAAAATTTGATACAAATTCCATAACTTTATGTTCAGCCGCTAAAGTATCACTAAATTTCTTACAAAATTTGATCCAATATCAATATTTTGTACACAAAATCACTTAATTCAAAATTTTAAGTTATTGATAAATTTAAGA
>NW_026106505.1:0-636 GCF_025091365.1 Daktulosphaira vitifoliae
GTACGCATTATTTTTATTGGGGATATATATATATATATATAATTGGAATATTTTACTTACTGCGTTTCATTGAGTAAGCATGTAACATAGCTGTAATCATGTTGCATTTGGCATCTCGACGGACTATCAGTACATCCCTTCGTTTTAATGCTTTGACAAGTGAATCACAACACATAGTCAATTGGTCCTTAAGCAACTCGATAGCTGTGACTAATTCCTCCACGCCTGTTGAAAATAATGTACAAATAAAGTAACATGAACTTTAATTATAATAAATTGATACAGAGATAAAATTTAGTGTAGACCTCATCTGGGCAGATAATTAATGTAATTTATTTCTTATGTATGTCAAATTTTATTAAAAAAAAAAATTTCTTTGATTATTTAAGCTGATTACATAAAAACTTGATGAATGTTTATGCATTTTATGTAATAAGGTGGTAACTTATAAAATATTAATATAACAGATCTTGTAAATCTAATATGTTTAATACCAACCAATAAATGGTTATTACTATTAAGCAAACAGGGAAATCTACATTTTAGAACACAGCTGATTAAATTCAAATGTCATTGGCATTAATGATGAATATAAATAGACACAATGTACATCTAATAAACATGTGGGAAATTAAT
>NW_026106506.1:0-636 GCF_025091365.1 Daktulosphaira vitifoliae
ATAATAATCGCCTTATAAACACTGTAATTACATAGCAATAAAAAAAAAAAATGAACAGAATTAGTAAACACTTATAATTTCGATTTTAGTTATATAGAAAAATATGACTGATATTTTATCTAAATAATTATATGAATAGTAAAATTAAATATTTGTATGGGTAATATTTTTCTTATGATTCATTAAAAATTTTCATTTATGGTATATTTTTTGGAAACTAATTGTTCGACGAGACGCATAAACTAAAATAAAAATTAATTTAGACATATTTTTGTCTTACTATTTTGTTTTTTATATAGTTATATTGATTTTGGTTAATCGATTCGATTCATTTAGTACAAAACAAAACGATTATTATATAAAATAATGCAATTGAGACGTGATCATAATTTATTTTTCAACTTGATATTTTTTTTCAAAAAACTCTTTAGAAAATGATATTGTTTCAAATACAATATATTTTGAATATAATAAAACNCTTTAGAAAATGATATTGTTTCAAATACAATATATTTTGAATATAATAAAACTTATTTTTCGTAAATTTATTCAAATTATAATGTTTAAATACAAATTTATTTATTTTTTATGTTGTAAATGAGGTATTCAAAACATTACCAATAAATATCTTGTCTT
>NW_026106507.1:0-635 GCF_025091365.1 Daktulosphaira vitifoliae
TTTTTTTTTTAAATACATTATATATACTCCTTTCATTCGACATATTTTTATTTAAAATCGGGAAATTCCCCTTTATACAAAGGGCGTTCAAAACTTGAAACGTACGTATAAAATTTAGAACTTTTTCAACTTAACTTTTGAAAATGTTTCAGAAATACTGCATCCTTTAAACATATGTTAAATTAAAGCTTACATTATGTACTATGAGATAAAAAAAAAAAAATTTCCCGAGGCCTATCTTCTATGTGCAAATGACCGTTAAAATTGAACAGAAATGTTATTTTGGTGCTTAAAGCTTTCATAACTTATTGTATACGGCGACCTATTTTCTATGTTTTAATGGCAGTCTAAGTAGAATAAAAAAATAGGAGTTAATTTTGCTTTTGGAACAACTACCAATTTTTTAAAATTAAACACTATCTACAGAATTGAATCGATGCTTTTATTATGATAGTGATTATAATCGCTGTCAAATATCATCTATACTCGTCTCAACTATGCCACTTCCATACTGTCCCACGACTTCACTGTACTACTGATTTTTTATAATCGCTAATGACGCAAAACCGGTCACCACTATTTCTATGGTCGCCCGAACGAGCTACAAAAAAGGAATTATACGCCAACGGATTTTC
>NW_026106508.1:0-635 GCF_025091365.1 Daktulosphaira vitifoliae
TAAAAAAGTACCACCACGTCGTCCTATTTTTATTCGCCATTTACAATCATAAGACCATTGATTATATTTTATTATTTGTGTTAATTACACTGATTTGTGTTTAAGTCGTCATTAAAAAAAATTACCGTAAAAAACGTGCCATTTTTTTATTTATATAGCTGCCCAAGACGTAAATAAATATTATAAAAATACCATGTGGCGTCCGTAACAAAGCCATTGAATGGTTTACATTAAATAGTTGAATTTTTGTTGCGAATTGACAAAAATCCAGACGCGCTTAATAAAAAATAAAAACATACACACAAATCAAAAAATCAATTGTTTATACAAAGATTCGGACTGTACACACCATTTTTTCGAATTCCTTAGCGTGTAATTTTGCTGAAATCAAACGAATAAACAAACCACTGAGCAAGTCAAGTTTAAATAAACAAAAGCAATTTATATTTGTCGTTTGAAAACTATGCACAGGATATTGGTTTTTTACAAATAACTCAACAATAGTATTGAATATGTTATTCTACTTGTACGATACACTACGAGATTTGTGAAAAATACTATAATATATATATTATATGATTTACATGTTTTGAAAGATGTATGTCAGCAAGTTGCCTCCTAGTATATAAAAAAAA
>NW_026106509.1:0-635 GCF_025091365.1 Daktulosphaira vitifoliae
AAAAACACTATAAAACTATAGTTAATAGTAATTGTACAAAAAGAAGGAACTTACTCTTATAAGCCTTGTACTATTATTTCTTTGAATTTATATGGAAAATCTATTTACATATATTAATACAAATATGAATAATTATTTTACACGTGTATTTGTTTTATTATCATTTATTGGTATTTATTTTGGGAATATAAGTATTTTTGGGTTAGAGAAGTTTATATGTCATAAATACATATATCATAATACAGCACAACAATATAATTATACTTGTCGAATTAAACTTTTTCTAAATTCTTACCTAACTCAAAATTAGAAGTTTGGTAATAAAATTTATATGCTCCACGGCATGACAGAACACACAAGCAAAAGCTTAAATTTGATAATGACACAGTGAATTATTACAAAACATTCTATAACGCACATTCTTTCCAAAATACAAACAAAACACATGGGAAAGATTGCGTTGAGTAGGTATGTAGGGTATTAATAGACCATCAAATTTGTTTGTATAAATGTAGTCTAAGAATGCAATATTAACAAAAAAAAAAATTATCATCGCGGCTTATCTCACGCAATGTTGATGATTCAAACTTCCACGAACACACAGTAGGGCGACGGCTGACTTAGATGGCAAAGGG
>NW_026106510.1:0-635 GCF_025091365.1 Daktulosphaira vitifoliae
CTAACAAACAAGGCGACGAAAATATTACCCAGTTAAATACAGTTGCTGAATAAAAAAATTATTTGAGTCGATGATTTCTTTAGTAAAATTAATACCTTCTCCGCTTCGCATCGAAGCTAAAATGTTCTTTATTAAATACGTTAAAATTAATAATTCACCACATTAAAAACTGTCTTTGGATATAGAAAATAAATTTTGAATTATATCTATGAATATANACATTAAAAACTGTCTTTGGATATAGAAAATAAATTTTGAATTATATCTATGAATATATTAAACAAAAAACAGGTTATTTTTACCTAAAAAGCTGCCCGGCTTTCGTCTCCGTAACTTATGATATAAAACATATGCCAATAAAGTTATTTTACTAAAATGAAAAATTGTAAATTTTAAAACGAACTTTTTTTATTTAGTAAAAAATTATTATAATTTTAAAAAATCCCTAAAAATAAACCAATGTTGCTCACTAAAAAGTTCAAACTTTCTAAATTATACTGAAATGACGCCACTGAAGGCGATAACAATTGACATAATCTATACTTTATCTTATTAACATTGTGGAGTCAGATTAAATAAATAATTTTAATATTTTATACTTTTTTGTTATATAAACAAGAATTTATTTAGAATTA
>NW_026106511.1:0-635 GCF_025091365.1 Daktulosphaira vitifoliae
AGTTTTAAAATGTCTGATTGGGTGAGTAACACTCGGGATTCATCTTGTGCTTGCGATTCAAAGACTAGCGAAGACTCTCCTTGAAACGTAGTCTTTGAGAGTGTAAAGTATTCATCCTTGAGTAAAATAATCTTTTGTCTTGATACAGGGTCGAAAATTAGGGACAGAATATTACCCATCAACGTATAAATCCGTTGTAGGAAATCTATCGTTATAAGTATGTAACGGGTTGACGATAGTAAACGAATAGTTACGNTCGTTATAAGTATGTAACGGGTTGACGATAGTAAACGAATAGTTACGTTAAATCGATCTTTTGGATCCAATCCTATCTGAACGAATTTACGAGGATTGAAATTCAAAACGTAATCAGTGCAATCGATTAATTCACTGTGAGGTTGGGGTTTAGCAAATGTTTGTTTGTTATAGAATTTAGCAATTGTAGCGAGACAACCAGCCATTCTTAAAGTATACAAATATCGACTTAACACATTACTAACAAGTAGTTTATATAGAAAATCTTATAACGATTAGAGCGCTATGCTTACACCACAGTGAAGTTATTAACTAATTTAAACCCAATAGTAATTAATAGTCTAATTTTCGCCGTTAGATATGATACAAACAGTTGTAAA
>NW_026106512.1:0-635 GCF_025091365.1 Daktulosphaira vitifoliae
AGAAATGATTTATATAGCAACATGTTACAAAAAAAAATTGTAATATTATAGTCTAGTAGTAGCACACACAAATAGAGTAAAGTTGGATCAAGTATAATGATATCTGACAGTGATTAAAATCACTATCAAAAACCCAGCATAGGGGGGTCGCAGCACAGTGGTGACGTGGCATAGTTGGATCAAGTATAATGATATCTGACAGTGATTAAAATCACTATAAAAAAAAAANAAGTATAATGATATCTGACAGTGATTAAAATCACTATAAAAAAAAAACGCTTCGATGCAAATCTTTAGATAGTGTTTAATTTTAAAAAATTGGTGGATTATACCAAAAGCAACATGATCTGCTAGTTCATTATTAATATCCTGAATGAAAAAAGGATTATTAAAAAATATTATTTTTCATAAAAAAATTGTGTTGATCAATACACTTTTCAATAAGTTATAGCATTATAATGTTAAAAATGTAAAAAATAGAATTGGGAATTTTCACACAATAATAGCATTTGGTAGCCATTTTCAACGTGAAGATAAAATAAAGTCCGAAATTCTTTTTTTACATAATAAAGTAGATTACATTAGCTTTAATTTAATATATATAGAAAAGTGTCAGACTTTCCGGAACACTTTCA
>NW_026106513.1:0-634 GCF_025091365.1 Daktulosphaira vitifoliae
ATAGTGTGCTTTGAAAAATAAATTCATATTGGCCTCTTCCAATGATAAGAAAGAGCATTGGTTAGATTATGCTGAAGGAGAATTTTCAAAAAACGAGATATCTGATATACACGTAGCTTTAGATGTTATCTATTTATTTATACCATTTCCATTTTTCTGGGCATTATTTGACCAACAAGTATGTATTTATTTGGATTTATTGAAAATATTTTTAAATTAGTTAGTAAGAAAAAGTGTTTTCACTAGAGTAAAAAGTCTCTTGAATAATACTTTTCGCTAAAATTTTGTGACATTAAATTTTTTTACGCAGCATAAACAATTGTATAAAATATTGGATTTTCACAACTTTGTTATAAAAATATCAATAGAAAATTTGATAAAAATATAATAATTGAGTTATTTAAAATTTTACTATAGTTTCAGAAAGCTCTTGGAACAATCTTTTAAATACATATCATTCAATAACTCATTAAGAAAAAATCAAAATTTCCGTGTTATTTTAAGAGTTTTCAGAAACTGTATGAAAATTAAAAATATAATTAATTAGAAAAAACTATCGAAGATAGAGTGAAACCCGTATATACATATAGCTGTATTTATTCATATGTTATTTACACTAAAATAAAATTATGTA
>NW_026106514.1:0-634 GCF_025091365.1 Daktulosphaira vitifoliae
TGGCAAATAAAGTTAATATTTGTTTTATTATTAATAGAAACAAGAAAACACATTAATATTTTTTATATTACAGATAAATCATAAGAGATGACTAATATTCATGGTAATACTATTGTTATAAGTATACCAATATAGTATAATAATAGTACCGTATTTTTTCGCATCTGTATTAAATGCAAATACTTTTCATATGAATTTAATTTCAAATTTTATATTTAAATACATTATTTTTAAAATATTTTTCATATGACAGTTTAATAGTTTCAAAGTCTTATAATTACTATTATGACGTAGCTTAAAATAATTATAAATATTTCTATATGTTTACACAGTAATGTCTTTTTTCTAATTTTTAATTTAAAAAAAGCCTCATACACCAAATTAAAAACTAGCCATTGTTTTTTCTTAGATTGCAATCTTTCATACTGTTATTAAAACAGCATACGTAAAAATACGAATAATAGTATTTTTCCTGAAAATAAACAGGAAAATATCCATATGATAGTAATTAAAATCACTATAATAATACTATTAAGTACAAATGTTGTTTGTTGGCAGTTATTAATAACTTCAAAACAATTCAAAAATATGTTTAGTGTAATTGAGAAAGGAAAAAAAAACCCAGCACAGGGGG
>NW_026106515.1:0-634 GCF_025091365.1 Daktulosphaira vitifoliae
TGGTGTCCCTCCTACCTACATTAGTATATATATATATATTATATATATGATTTATATGTAATACAGTTAATTGTTTAAATTGTTTAAATATATTATACACATTTCATACTGTCTACTTCTTTCTTATGCATAAGTAGAGACAACGAGATCGTATATTAATTAGTGTACAAGTTGAATAAATGTTCTTCTAAATAAATTTTGTCACCTGTAAGACCAAGGTAGCCCATCAAAACCTATAAATGTCAAATTAAAGTGCCGTCCTTTGAACTATGTGTTGCTAACACGTGAAACCGCGTAAAAAACTTTTAAGACATGGATATTTCAAACATTTGTGGACTGATTCCACAGTCGTATAATACCGTATTATGTCACTTTCATAGAGAAGGACCGGCGTTTCTACGATTACTTTTCGAACAATGGTCGCGGCATTGTTATGACCTATTGAAGACTGAGCATCTAACGGATTATCAACAAAATACAGTAGTTTTCATTACCATCGACAAAGAAACCGCCGCCAATCAAATTTTACACCGCTTTTCCACATTACAAATAATGCAACGTTGAAGGAATGCATTATGCCGTACGAAAGTATATTTTTACTTGCATAATTTGTGTAAGACATAAGGCCGCTCGC
>NW_026106516.1:0-634 GCF_025091365.1 Daktulosphaira vitifoliae
TTTTTGAAGAAATTTTACCTATTTTCGGCAGCTCATTTTCAAATAAAATTCGCAGGCCAGGTTCGCCTTCGTTTGTTCTCCGGTCAAACTCCAAGTGACACTCACGCAGCAACTTGAGTTGTAAATTGGTTTTATCACTTACTTTTTCCTGTTCAAAAGTCTTGAAGGACTTCAATCACAACCGTTTTTGGTAGTTCCTCGGAATTATTTTATTTGAGACTAGCAATTATTCCTTTGAGAATATTAGTTTCTTTACATAACCTTACTATCTCGGCTTTTAACTCGAGCATTTCGCTGGAAATGCGGGTGAAATCCACCTTCAGATCACGATACTGTTTGTCTTGAAGTTCAGAAAGCTTTGTTAGAAGTCAAAAGTTCCTTCTTAAAGTCTTTCAATGCACCCATCAAATCTTCATTAGATATAGGGGTAGGTAATTTAGTACTGGAAGCCTGCCTTTAATGTAGTTTTACATGGAGTATCCTGTTTTAAAGGCATAGTGTTTTTTTAGAGATATGAGATGAAATTCAATTGATAAACGATAATACCCACTCGTTGAAGTCTCCAGGAGGTGTGACTAACGAGATGAGTATCTCAATTATAAACAAAATAATGCACCAATTGAATAACGGTAAA
>NW_026106517.1:0-634 GCF_025091365.1 Daktulosphaira vitifoliae
ATTAATGTAAGTGAAACAATTAAAACTTTTTAGATCGTTAATTATTTAATTTAATAAAAATAGAAGAGTTCAATTCTGTGAGAAAACTAATTAAATTACGGTAAAATGTGCCATGTAAATAGTGAAGTAAGATTTTCAATTTGTTATTACTGATTCCATAACAATTGTAAGTTTTCATACCATTCAATAAAACTATTGTTATAGTCGCCAAAACTTTAAAAACTAATTTAAAATTTTTTTTAATCTATTTCTACCTCTAATTTTAATTTATTTCTTGTAAATTAGTAACTTGATAAAACTTTCTACAAACGTATGTACATATATTTCTCATCGTTTTATTTATGTATACTCCATTGTAATGTTTTATCTTTCATATTTTCGTATGATAAAATATTAGGTTCCACTTACATAGAAATTATATATACAATGTGAATAATATTATTACTATTGTTTATATTCGTATGGCGATAACTTATATGTAATATTTTATATATAATACTAAGAAAGTGTTTAGATGAAACAAAAAATTATTGTTTTGCTTGTTCTAAAAGCGTTTTTTGACTGGTTGAATATAAGAAATAGGATTTGTTTTCAAGTGGCAATTATCGTATATAATGTAAAACATAATAAAAAA
>NW_026106518.1:0-634 GCF_025091365.1 Daktulosphaira vitifoliae
AGTATAGGTAAACGTACTTATATATATATATATATATATATTGAAAACCATAAAAAAGATACACTAGTCTTCTTTATTCACAATTTCTTGTTCAAAATCAAACCCAAAATCCTTGCAAAACATCTGAACACCTTGTTCAACTTTTTCTTTCATGTCAACATGGTTCGGATCGGGATAACACTTTTTTTCGTGATTAGAAAGATTTTTAAATCGATTAATATACTTCTCGACGAATGGTGTATATTTAATATTATTTATATTAAATTTGATATCTAAGTGATAACCGTTAACCTCTTTAAGTTTTTCTAAGACATCGAGTTCATATCTTGAACTTTCCTTTTCTAATTTTTGAAGATTTTCATCAAGTAAGAATTCATCTATTTCTTTGTATTTATTTATGTTTTCACGCAGTAAATTATGAACATCGCTTTGAGAATCTAAATAGTCCAGCGCTTTAGCCATACATTGTAGTAAAGGATCAAACATATTAATCATTTTTGCTAACTTTTTGAATTCAGTTAATATAAACTCAACATCATGATTTTCTTTTTCAATGCATTCAAAGGAAATACAATGGTAAAATCCGTAAATTTTATGCTGTAAGGTTCCATAGAGTTTACTTAGTAAATTTGCG
>NW_026106519.1:0-634 GCF_025091365.1 Daktulosphaira vitifoliae
TATTTATTCAATTGACTATGACTTTTGTCATATAACAAACATACATTTTTTTGAAAATTACAATAGGTTAAATTAAAATATGTAATGATTTTATATATGTTTAAATCCTCATAATCATCTCTTTATCCATATACTCTTACCTGGTTAATAGTAAAAGTTATATTTATGTGTATAAAAGTTTAGTTTACTTTAATCATAGTTTTACCATTGGACAATCGATAATTTGTACCATCAAAATGTGCTTTGAATGCAAATAAAACTATATAGATAAATAAAATGTATACAAAAATTTAACAAATATTACGTAAAATTAATAATTTAAAGAGAAAACAGTGAAAAAAAAAGCAAAAAATTTCANTTTAACAAATATTCCGTAAAATTAATAATTTAAAGAGAAAACAGTGAAAAAAAAAGCAAAAAATTTCATCAGTCGCCGAGAATCGATCCCGAGCCTGTATGTTTTATGGGATCACGTATAGTCCACTGGACCATAACACGGATTGTTAACCGGAAGAAAAATGATCCCATTTAAGCTAATTAAAAATTTTCAAAATCAATTTTCTTGACTTAGGGGGGGCATTGGCAAAAAATTCCAAATACGTCTGATTCTGTATTCAATATAGATTAGATCTAT
>NW_026106520.1:0-634 GCF_025091365.1 Daktulosphaira vitifoliae
TAGGGATTAACAAAGATGTTAAATAACATGTCACAATGAATGCATTTATATATGTTTATATGTTTTATCTTAGATGTACTGGAGTACGATAACACTACGTGTATTATTTTTAGTCTTTAGTCTCGCGCTGTTCGTCAATCCAGTGACACTTTTTATTTGTACTCTTTTTTTATGTTGTATAAAATCATTTTTCATTATTAAAAATTATTAATTATTATAAATTTTAATTGTAGTATTTTGTAATAAATATAAACACCAAAACGCTACAAANTTTGTAATAAATATAAACACCAAAACGTTACAGCATAAATATTTTAATTATATTTTATATGAACTCTATTAAATAATAAAATAAAACCTTGGGAGCTAGAGCTATTGGTTGGTACATAAGAATTTTGTTCGCCACCCGGTTCCTACTCAAGCGGTTAGCCCATATGACTAATAATAAAAAATAACAATACATTTCAATGATAGAATTGTGACCATAAAAAAAAGAAAGATTACCATTCATCTAATTAATATATTTTTTTCTGTATGATATGATTTTCAAATATATAAATTCATATTTAAATTCAATCGGACGTCCGCAAAATACAAATGTAATGACATTGAACAATAAAATAATTTTACATAC
>NW_026106521.1:0-634 GCF_025091365.1 Daktulosphaira vitifoliae
GATCCGCAAATCAGTGTAACTTCGGAAGTAATAGAGAAAGTTGCTGCTGAAACACAGATAAGATCGCAAGATTTGGAAATCAACTAACGCCTTTGAACTGGGTTTGAAGAGAATAGTGCATCCTGCAACGAACTTATACTTTTAAGAAGACTGAGGGACAGAGCATTGGTCTCGCGTTTCAATAATGTTAAGCAAAAAAAAATTGATAAATATTTTCATGCTTCATAAATTCATATCATGATTTTTATTCATAATTTTTGAATATTTTAGTATGTACATTTGTTCAAACACAATTACATTGTAATTGTATTCCTTAATGTAAAGTTNAGTATGTACATTTGTTCAAACACAATTACATTGTAATTGTATTCCTTAATGTAAAGTTATTGTTTTTATTAAGTTCTCTAGTATTAATGACGTTAACTTTATAATAAAACATAAGCTTTCTATTGTGTTGTTTAATTTATTTACGTCGACATACATAATGCAGCATGATTTATACTTCACACCAGGGCCTATAAAGACCAAATCTTATCTTTGGATTTGTGATTTTTCGGATTACAATGTACCTTTTTGTTAAAAATTCCGGACTATAGGAGGTCTTAGGGAATACTCTATAATCCGACAAATTCGA
>NW_026106522.1:0-633 GCF_025091365.1 Daktulosphaira vitifoliae
CTTGTTGTTAATAAACATTAACGTTTTTAACACTCGGGCCCTTTCAATTATACAAACTTATGAAAGCAACGTTGTCAGTTTGCATATGAATTTACTGCTATACCGCAGGCCACACAACTGAGAGACTATTGAATGAGACAGGATTCGTTCTATCTTACCATTTGCCAGCCAAGTTGCGTTCTCCCATACAGTGTGTTAACTGTATTATATCTTTATTATACTTTGCTTGGTCGGTTATTTGAAATTGTCGCTGTTACTTTTTAACTATTTAAAAATATTTTAATATAATTTCACACAATTTTTATTTAAAAAAAAAAATAAATTTATTAATTTTTAAAATTATGATTTAAAAGTTAAAAAAAAAATTATTGGAGTGCAAGACAGATTTTAAGCACCTTCTACAAATTGAAGTTTTATACACGAGTCATAAGGTTACACATGTATAATTTGTCAGGATCATTAAAACTAAAGATGTTGAATTTATTTTGCGATTGACAACTGCGGGTATCGTAAATGGGTATTAAGGTACAGTTTGCAGGCGCGACGTGTCTGAAGAAAAGAAAAACAACGGACAATATCTTTAAAAATCGCGAAAGTGAAGGATTTTTTGAAATATTAATTAATCGACATTTA
>NW_026106523.1:0-633 GCF_025091365.1 Daktulosphaira vitifoliae
ATATTAATATTTGACATATTATAAAAATAAAATAATTTTGAATATTTGTCTATTTTAGAAACAAATGTTTGTATACAACAATTTTTAATATTTTTCAGACGTTATTTTGTTGGTGGTGTTTGTAAATGTACAACAAACTTGACTGGTAAAGTTGTTATTGTAACTGGTGCTACAAAAGGAATTGGAAAAGAAGTTGCATCTGTGTTAGCAGAAAGAGGTATTTTATTTTTCACAAATTGGTTTATAAATTTGATATAATTGTGTGCATTTAAAAAGAATGTTAAATTAATAATTGTGCACAAAAAATATGAATTAATATGGAAATTACTAAAGTTCTAGATAATAAAAAGCTAATGGTTTTTTTAAATTATTTGACATGAATATATTGTGATATATTATGACTTAGGGTTGATTTGAATTTCACAAATACGTGAGATTTTTGCTTCAGCATAACGATTTATACCTAGTAAAAACTGTCAGTGAACATAAATGAACTAAACTAAAGTTTAAGAAAATTAAAAAACATTCCAGTTTTAATTTAAATGAATTCAAAGATAGTGAAAGCTAAAATTAAGGAATAAAATAAGTGTAAAGTATTAAGATAATTCTTAATAATAAATATTAAATAATTTA
>NW_026106524.1:0-633 GCF_025091365.1 Daktulosphaira vitifoliae
AAATTTCAAACAGGTATTACATATTTAACTTGTATAATTTTTGAAACAATTAACAACTCGCTGTAGTTTTCTTTTCTGTAATGTATACATTAATGCATAAAAAAAATTATCTACGTATTCTAAGGCTACGTTAAAATCCTATACTTTATAATTTTTATTTAAATAATAAAATGTTATAATTTAAAATTTTTCAACATTTCAAAATAAATAGTTTTTTGTATTTTTCTTACAAAAATGACTTATGGTCATATGACAAATATTTAATGAGTTACAAACATTTATTACAATAATTTATACCCACTTTTTTCTAGATTAGAAATTTTTTATTGGTAATACTGTTGACATAAACATTGCCGATGACACATTTTATTTAAAAATTCAATTATTAACTAAGATGCTAGAATGATTTAAAAATTATATCGACATTGTTTCTTTTTTAAATCTACATTAGATAAAAGTTAATACAATGTTATTAGAAATTAAAAAAAAAAACTTGAATCTCGATTTTTAAAAGTTATTGGTTATTAAAGCCAAAAATAACATAATTTTCAGTAAATAAAGTGTTGCCATTAAAAAAAATAAGATTGACCTCCTTATTAAGGTATATGGGATGAATTAAAAAAGCAGTTAATA
>NW_026106525.1:0-313 GCF_025091365.1 Daktulosphaira vitifoliae
TTAAATAGAAAATTTGATGAGAATTAAAACAATGTTATTTTTAAGATTAATATGCAGTCAGAAAGTTTTATAATTACTATTCATTGTAAATTTATCAGAAAAACTCATTATTTTTTGCATTTTTATCGTAATAGAACACGTAAATAGAAATCATAGTAATCATTTATAAGTAATTTTTGATATTTAAAAAGATTCTACAATTGAAATATCCAGAACTGAATTAATTTTAATGATTTACTTTAACTAAAAAAAAAAAAGTTAATATTTTGAATCCCTCTTGTGGGCAGGTAAAGGGTTAGATTTATAAAAAAAA
>NW_026106525.1:402-633 GCF_025091365.1 Daktulosphaira vitifoliae
AAAAAAAAAAAATACTGATTTGGTCATTTTTGATAAAGTTTAACAGTTAACAAAGTTATAAGTTTTTTACACTGTACTACAAGGAACTTTCATCAGGAACAAAAATATAATATTCTAAATCAACATTTCGCGATGTTTTCAAATGCTTCAAATTAGACTATTTCTATCACTTTTAAGTTTTAATATTATTAAAAAATAGTATTTACATATAAAAAAAAAATAATTAAGAAC
>NW_026106526.1:0-633 GCF_025091365.1 Daktulosphaira vitifoliae
TAACCGTCCTTTAGTGGGTATAGTAAAAAGGTAGTTGTGCTGGTGGCTGACAAGGAGCCACCCTTCAGTCTGCTACTTTTGTGCTGACGGGTCTAAACTCTACCCCTTTAGTAGTCATCACATAACGATTTGTAAAAGAAAGTCTAACTTTTCATCGATATTTTACTCAGTAATTGAAGATATAATATTTTCAGTAAAAAACAAAAATTTAAAAAATAATTAAAACAAAAAACATCCCAAAATAGTGCTTCGTATTTTAAGGGAGGGATTTTAATAATTAAAATTTGTTTATTATTCAGAGCATATTTTAGCTAACAAACAAGGCGACGTAAATGTTACTCAGTTAAATAAAGTCGCTGAATAAAAAATTTATTTTAGTTAAGATTTTTTTTGTTTTTTATTTTTAAGTTATTGACTTACAATCATGATATGTTATGCAAAAAGAATGTCGACCATTAAAATTTTTCAGTATATTATCTGGTATCATTAGATTAAAGAATAATTTCAGCAGTGTAAGTTACCATTGTATTAAATAGAACCTAAATAAAAACTAAATTCCATGTGGAATATTTTGAGAATAATTTTTTATTTTGATGATTTGAACTTATTAAATAGCATAGCTTATCATAAGGC
>NW_026106527.1:0-633 GCF_025091365.1 Daktulosphaira vitifoliae
CGTTAATAATAATACTTTGCTTTCTTTAATATATAAAGCTAAATTGATTAAAAGGTAAAAACTATTTTAAGTCAAATTATTCAAATTTACCAATTTATGTGAACAAAGATAAAACGTTCAAATTTAAATACTAAAAATTCAATAATATTTAAATATTTTTTAAACTATTTTCACCTATGTGATATTTAATTTTTTTTTCTTTGTTTTATCTGACTAATTGAAAATACTTTAAAAACCTTTGGGTAATTATCCTTAATCTAATTATCATTAACTATGGTTTCTGTGTAAGTATTATTTGTAAGAGTTTAGTATACCTCTCAACCTCTTAGGAATACAATACTTTCATTTATACTGTAATTCAAATTTATTTTTTTGAGTATCATGACATGACATAAAAAAAACTGAAATTAACATTTAAAAGCCGTCATTTCAGGTGTTGACCATTCGTTAGATGTGCATTCCATGTTTCCTTTCGGGTCCGTAGAAGAACTCCATTTAATTACGACTGTTGCTTAGAACAACAGTTTCCTGGGTATTTTACCGATACGTGGCTAACTTTCTTCCTCCAATTTAGAGTAAAAAGTATAGTGAGTCCGTATATTTCTCATCTAGTTACTTATCAATAACGTAATT
>NW_026106528.1:0-633 GCF_025091365.1 Daktulosphaira vitifoliae
AAATGTAAAATGTAAAATAAAAGTTTCAGTGCAATAAGTTAATTTCGAAACTTCTATACAAATATTAAACGAAAGGGTCAAAACTAAAAAATTATTCGTAATTAGTATACATTTATTATAATATAATAATAATATATTTTTTGAAGTTTATTACATAAATCATTCTCACTTAGTTTAAAAAAAATGTACTGGTTATATAAAAAATTGAAATCCTAGGTGATAGTCGAGTATATAAATGAAATAATTTTGTACAAATAATTACATTAACAGTCCAATTTCGTAAAGCTTAATTATTTCGTTTTACTATATTGTGCGTTCTTATAAAACTTATAATACAAATTGTATTCTTACGAAAATATTTTTACCCCTAAGTATAATCATAGTAAGTATAAAAAAATTTATTTTTTTAATTTAGTCCATTTTTTATAAAAAAAAATAAAAATTTTTCTAAGGAAATCTATTTAATAAAAGATTAGTTCTTGTCTTTATTAAAAGTATAATGGATTTAAAAATTGTTCACAATACATTAAATAAAAGTAAAGCATTATTCGAGTTACTAAAAGGATCATGGACTCGTGTAAAAAAATTATCTTCGAAAAAATGTAAGTAATTAAAATTAAAACTAAAAGTTTG
>NW_026106529.1:0-632 GCF_025091365.1 Daktulosphaira vitifoliae
AAGCACGATTCCTTCAAAACCGCTATGGTGTGGCGGCGACCGGTCGCGACAGGCCAACTAGTCAGTGCATCAATAGCTTATGGACCGGTCGTAGTTGTTAAGCAATCGCTCCTTATTAGTTTGCGTTATTATCTGTTATTTTATCACAGCGAAAAATTTCTAAAAAATTTTGGTGAAATTTTATTCATTTTTTACATTTATAATTTTTTTCATTTTTAAAACATAAAAGTTTGGTGTTTTATGTTCGTGTTTGACATTTAAAAGGATAAATATATTAAAACTAATTTTAGTGCGTTTGGTAAGTTAAATCAATTTAATTTAATTAATTTTGTATTTAATTTCTACATATATTCCAATGTTAAATTCTCACTATAAGCCATGTAGAATAAATTATATTACTTGAACCACCGCACCCACAGATACTGAATATAAAATATGACTTGAAGGTATTTTGTATTTGTTTGAGCCAGTACGTGTGTTTGTGTGAGCGTATCTTGACTGTAGACATCAAATGAACAGGTTGGACCGTTTACTGGGGAGGCGTTCTCAGTACCTGCTGGCTGTAATCCTCCACCCTTGAAATATGTACATTCGGTGTGCCAGGTGAATACAATACCATTAGGTATTGTATA
>NW_026106530.1:0-632 GCF_025091365.1 Daktulosphaira vitifoliae
AATCATATTTTTGTCACGGTCGTTTTAATCAAACGTCCCGCGTAACAAACGCTTGTCATCACCCCTGGAGGGGGTTGTTTGTTGGTGATCCTGTTCGCTCCCCTAGCCTTACCGTTTCCTCTCGTCGTCACTGTCGGTCCGGCCGCGACTATTGACGACGGTTACAAATGACTGAAACATTTTTATTCGATCCGCAGCGCAAACATCACACCCCCGAGTTTTTAATATAAATAACGCAATTAATTTAAAACCGTGTACTACAGTGCAAACAGTGCACCGGCGATCACGTTATTACGACCGAGGGCGCCGTAACGGGACAACGCGCAATAATAATGCACCATTAATCTTTGGACACATGTTCTTCCCTAAGCACCGTACACTCCATGGCGGCCGCCGCTAACAAAACTTTTGCGGGACACCGCCATCTCCGCTGCGTCGCTACCGCATTAGCCAGTCCCCTTTTGCGCGTTCTTATATATTATGTATGCGTCCCGTCCTTCCCGTCCCACCAAGACGATACTGCGCCGAATTATTATTATTTTTTACTGTTATTATTACGCGCTACCCTTTTTGGGTAATGTGTGTTTTTCTGCATTCGGTTCGCGTATAATTATCGTTGTTGTTGTTGTTGT
>NW_026106531.1:0-632 GCF_025091365.1 Daktulosphaira vitifoliae
AATAAGAAAAATGTGTGCACTTAGTGTTTGTTTAAAAATTGCAGTGAAGCAAAAATAATTGTATGTATGCAACGGCGTTGTCATGGAAAGATAAATTAAATAGGTTCTATTATAGACGATAAGAATCATATTTGATCAATCAGTCAACAGGAATGACCCTAAATTTCTAAAGTTTTGACATGAAAATTATAAATTAACGAGATGTTTAAAGGATTTGAGTTTGGACAAATTATCATTACTTATATAGCTTTCCATAAAATTATTCTGAAAACGACCCTGTACTCTATCCATGCTTGACATATCCCTATAGTTAGATTAGAATAATAATCGTCGCCGCTCGGATCACATAAGCCCCTGGGGAGATTTAAACCCTTTGGCTAGTACAAATCATAAATGTGTACTAGTATAATAATATATAGCTTATATTATAATGAATAAAGTGGAAATGCGCACTTTTAACCATACATTTAAATCTCTTTGAAATTTTCAACTAATTTACAACTTTTAGCTAAAAGGTGATCAAAATAAGTTAAAAATATTAGACTTATAAGTTTGGTTGGGTTTGGTATATATAAGTATTTATAAATTAAAATTTCAATTCATGTTATATTTTGATCGTTAATAACTATATT
>NW_026106532.1:0-632 GCF_025091365.1 Daktulosphaira vitifoliae
ATATAAATTAGCTTAGCATAATTTTTAAGAATAATTTTTTCTAACAAACAATTTGATATTTATAATGGTTTATAAAATAAATCAGATTCTAATCTATACATTTTTGTAAAAAATCATTATTTAACAAAAAAAGGGAGTAGTATACTTAATTAATGACACTTTATATAAGTGTTAATAATTTTAAATCATAGAATTTAGAAGTATTTATTTTTTAAGTTAATTAGTTTACGTATAGCAGAAAACAAACAAAGTCAAATGGAATAATAAATATCAGAGAATGTAATTAAAAGTTATGATATCACGTTTATTTACAGTCAATTTTTTATTTATTTCTCATATTAATCAAGGCAAGGTTCTAGTTAACTTAACTTAACTAAAACCTTACCTTTATGTAACACCAAATAGTTTAAAGGAGGGGGTGAAACTTTGTTAATGTAAATACCCTATGCCGAAATAAGACCCTATTTACTTCTATAATTATGATATGTGTATAATAAAAATATGAGTGAATAATATTCCTTATTTTAGATATTAATTTGTTTAAAAAAATATTAAAATGTACATATCTATAAAATATTAATATAAAGAATAAGCTATTGTATTTAATTGTCTTTTAATATGTAATTTTTTTT
>NW_026106533.1:0-632 GCF_025091365.1 Daktulosphaira vitifoliae
AAATTCTTATTTTATTTAAAATAGTTATTTTATTATTGTTTATTGTTATTGTTACTATTAGTGTTTATTATTTAACTTGTTATAGAATGGTAATGCTTAAGTTTTTTTAGTTAGTAATATTTGTTTTTAGTAAGATATGATCGAAGTTTGACGATTGTATATTAACAATTATTTATAAATTTATAGTTGATAAGAAGTATAAAAACAATACTTATAATATATAAGTCATAACATAAAGTAAAATAAAAAACATAAAACTGAATCTACCATAGTTAATTAACTTCATACTAGCTGTAAAATAAAATAGTAAAAAAAACAACATGTAACTTGATGTTACTTAAAATAAGAATGGTTATAACTTGTACGAATCATAAATTTAAAATATATAAATATTATTATAGGTTAATTGAAATCAATCAGAATTATAATTTAAGAATAGCAGCATTTTAACTTTTTCATTTTTTAATCGACAGCGACGGTCATTTAGGATTAGCCCAGCTTTTGAAAAAATTCTTTTACATGGTACAGATGTACCAAGACAACACAATGTGTTTTTTGCCAATGACTTGAGGTATGGGTAGTTATAACTATGCTCACTCCACCATTTTAATGGGTCGTTATTTCTTTGTAGT
>NW_026106534.1:0-632 GCF_025091365.1 Daktulosphaira vitifoliae
ATTTCTAATATTTTTAATGTATTTCTTGTCGAATTAGATTTGATATGATAAAAGTATTCAACTACAAAAGTAAATAATTTTACTTTGTAATTTATTACTACCAGTCTATAATATTCCAAATTTTTTTGTAACATGATGCTATATAAATTATAAATCTAAAAAAAAAATGATATTTAGTTTCACCTGAATTTAACAATGGATTTTTACAATTATAATCAATTTTTATACTACGCTCAATTGAGTAAATCTTTTTAACAACTTTTTTTTTATTGGTTTTTTTAGTTAAAGTAAATGATTAAAATTATTTCAGTTCTTTATATTTCAATTGTAGAATCTTTTTAAACACCAAAAGTAAATTATAAATAATTACTATGATTTATATTTAAGGGTTCTATTATGATAAAAATGCAAAAAAAATAGAGCTTTTCTGATAAATTTACTGTAAATAGTAATTTTTGAATTTAAGAATTACTAATCTGGATATAATTGAGGAAATAGAAGTTGATGTTGCTTTTGTAATTATCCACCAATTTCTTAGAATTAAATACTATCTACAGATTTGCATAGAATCGTTTCTTATGATAGTGATTTTAGTCACTATCAGATTAAATATATACTGGACCCTACTATGC
>NW_026106535.1:0-632 GCF_025091365.1 Daktulosphaira vitifoliae
ATAGCACAAGCTCCTTTATTGATTCCCATATTTGATGCGGTGGTATCACAACAAAGAGCATTCACATTTTCAGTAAGGTTCACCTCAAGAAGTAGTTGATAGACAGATGCCGCAATTTGTTCACCAGTTCCAGAATTTAGTTTTGGAACTCTAAGGAGCTGTTCAGTTCCATCAAAAGACACAACAACTGGAAGTCTCTCTTAAAAAAAAATTATTACTCAATGGTGTGGTTTAATAAAAATGTTTATCCCCCGCGTTTAATATTTATTTTAACGTATGTGTTTAAACATATGGGTTAGGTTGAATCAAAAATAATTGATCACCGAAATTTTAATGAGGACCACTGTTACTTTATTACAACACAAAAATGAATAAAAATTACTATAACTAATAGAGTGGTAAACATTTAATAATTTATGCATGTTAAATATAAAATTTCACTAAAAAATTAATAACAGAGAATATTTTTTGTTTTTCGGAACATTTTTATGAAAATATTTAAAATACGTTAGACGACTAGCAAAGTTTAATAAATATCTCTAATTTTCACTTAATGTCTAATTCATTGTATTTCATAAAGTAAAAATCCATTAAAATTAAATGATCGACTTTTTTTGATAACATTTTAAATC
>NW_026106536.1:0-632 GCF_025091365.1 Daktulosphaira vitifoliae
TAAGCATATCTGTTGATAAAGTCATAATTTACAATAAAAGCTTCGTATCTGTGATAACGATATCATAAAAAGCCTATTTGTAATCCCTTGTATATTATTACATATATAATACATATATAATAACTTAGAAATTCGAAACTTTAATGTTTTATGTCTAATAAACGAATAAAGATATGTTAAAAATTCAAATGCCATTTACTATTAAAATAAAACATCAGACATTTTATTAAATTCAAAATACGTGTTCCCATTCGAAAAAACGACTTCGTAAGAGTGTCAACTTACGAGGCATAATGGTAGAACTTAAAAAGTATTACATAGGTAATAATTCAAGAACAATTTGTAACTTAAAGTATCCAAAACAAATGTTTTTATTCCGCGAGTAATTGGGTTATGATAAAAAAAAAAACTTTGTAAAATGTTTGAATGAAAATAATCTTCAACTATTTTCTACTTTCCGAGTTATTGTAATTACTTCTTAACTTAACGTTTATTGCATATTTTTGTCTTCTAGGGAAAGTAATTGGATAGGTAGCACGATTAAGAGTCAAGAGGACTCGTCGAAACCCATAGAATATAGAAGACTGCGAAACAACTATAGTAGAAAAAGTAAACAAGATGTACATAGAGCA
>NW_026106537.1:0-631 GCF_025091365.1 Daktulosphaira vitifoliae
ATAGGAGATATTGTAGTAAATGTTTTAAAAGTACCACCATCAGTTCAGGTAATTATTAATAGCTTTTAAAAAATTAGTTATAAATTCAAATAAAAAATACTTAGTTATTTATAAAATACGCCTTTTTCGATATTTAAAAAAATATAAAGTGAAATAAAATATTTTTATTACCAAAGTTTTATATTTTTCTATGCATTATAATTTTTATTAAAAACTTCAGTTCTATCGCGTTTTCTTGACCCTAAAATTATGAATAATATAAATGTAACTGGATTATATCTATAGGACATAATGTATTGTAGATGAACGGTGCAGACGAGTTGGTAATGGGTCAGTGCCTGTTACGTATTATCTCAAGTTCGAGACTAGGATTTGTTGTGAGATGATTTAGTAATAGTAGTCGCCATCCCTTTCTCTGAGAATGGACTCATTACCCATAGTGGAGTATTCATGATAAAGAAACCTTTTCTTCGGAGAAGGTCGCTTAAGCTCTTAGTGGGCAGTAAAAAGTACTAAAAAAAGAAAAATTATGTATTGAATCATGTTTTAGAAGTTATTATTATCTGATTGATGAGGGTGGTTGAGAAATGTCTAATGATAAAAATTACCATACCCGTGCTTCACTCTAATA
>NW_026106538.1:0-631 GCF_025091365.1 Daktulosphaira vitifoliae
TTTTTTTTTTTTATACCATTAAAACTAATATATTTTTTTCAAGAATTTTCGGGAAAAAGACATCGTTGTGACAAAAAAAAAAGAATTGAATTACTTTTCATACGATGGTATGTACATTTAATGCTGAATTAAAACGTATCATATTTGTAATACGCTAATTAGTTTAACAGTAGCATGGCTAGGTATGTCTCAAAAAAGAACGGTGACTTAAAACAAGTTATTTTTCTACATATATGAATATAGAAAAATTCACATTATCTTAAAAGTCCTTAAAAATATTGTAACAGGATTTGTCAAAACATTCTGTGTAAATATAATACGTTATTCCTTATCTAATTAATTCCCGTCAAAATAATAAAAATATTGAGAATATATACCGAGTGATGACTTAACTATGCCCCGCGAAATATTTTCGAAAATGTTAAAGCTAATCATTATTTTTATTTTAACATTAATGATTCTTTTTTGAGTTGCTTAATACGAAGAATTTATTTTCTGTTACCATCCCTTATACCCTAAACTAGTATCAACTTTTGATTTTCAAATAGCAATCCTATTATCAGATTCATTCAGTTGAAATTTTTTTTTTTAGTATTATTAGATTTTTAACTAGCTACAGGTGTTAACAAAA
>NW_026106539.1:0-631 GCF_025091365.1 Daktulosphaira vitifoliae
ATGCGGTAATCTATCGAATCAACCAAAATTGAATTCTACAATTATTCGTTTATAAGTTATAAATTATTGTAAAGATGGGTCATTATAATAGCCAGTGGGTCGGAAAGGGTTAATGAAAATTATACATATATATTTTTTTTTATTTAATGATAGGGATATTATTAACATGACATTTTAACAAAGATAAAATAATATGTATCTAATACTATATTGTATTAAATGAAACACAATTTTATATGATATAATTATGATCTCCTACAATTTTTCTTTAAGTAAAGGTACTGTAATAATTATAGTTTATAATCCACAAAATAATAATTTGCATGGTTGGAACAGTTATTTTTTTGTAAAACATGTAAATATTTTTTAATTAGTAAGTGTTTAAAACATATAGTATTATATTAAATTTAATGCCTCGGGGAATTTTTTTATTTATAATAGTAACTTGATTTACAAGTTATTTTTTTTATAAAACATTCATGTTTTGAAAAACAGCATGATGATTATTATTGGAATGTGAATACCTGGGTTTTCCGTCATTAAGATATAGGAACACATTTATATTAATTTTGCATGTATAAAAGTTTTTAGTGAAATTAATATTATAAATACGCCTTAATTATTATGACAG
>NW_026106540.1:0-631 GCF_025091365.1 Daktulosphaira vitifoliae
GCGAATCAACTATAAATTTTAATATAATAAATAAATTATTATTTACTTATTGCCCACAGGAAGATAAATTAACCGATTGATATAAAATAACAATTGAAGGGTTATTTGAATAAAAATAACAACTAACTACACAGACTAGCGTTAAACTAAATAAATTAATAAAACACCAATATGATTAAAATAACAAATTAAAAATTTGTTTTTTTAATTTAAATATAAATAGTTATTTAATGAGTAAAATAGATTAAAGGCGGGAAATACTAGAAGTTCACAGAAAAATAGCATACATTAAAATATGAATCCAATAAGGTAAAGATAAAATATTTAACCTGCGGTGAAAAGAGTGTACATTTAAAGAAGGAACAAATGATTATTGTTTTTTTTATAATCCATTTAGATGAAAAATTTTAGATGGTAAAAACTAAATTTGAATAAAAATTATAAAATCGCTAATCATCGAGAGAATGTTATATGATTAACACCGCGTGGGGTGTAAAATACACATCTGTCAAATGACAAGAAACACAAGAGCATGTTTTGTTGGAAGAGTTATTTCTAATTTCAGTGACGAGGTAAAATTATTTATCAACAAACATTTTGGAAAAACGAGTTTCGGCGAAGAAGAGAGAAT
>NW_026106541.1:0-631 GCF_025091365.1 Daktulosphaira vitifoliae
AATATACAAAAAAATATCAGATAAAAAATATTTCATTATAATATATTAAATAAATTAAAATAAATAATTATTTAAAATAATATATACTATATTAGTTTTTACATTAAGCAAAACTCTTTATAATAACAAAGAATATTTAAAGTCATTCAAAATACTTATAATGATAATAGTAATACTAATAAGACTTTATATAAAAAATTGTCATAGTATTCATCAAACTATTTAACATCTACAATAATGACATTTTTAAATGTTTAATCAAAAAATAATTTTTAATACAATCCGTTAAACATTTTTCGGAATCACAAATAGTATACATAAAATTATATGTGCGGTCAGACATAATAAAAAAATTAATTGTACATAATTATTTTCTTTAAAAATATGTATAAGTCGTCAAGTCCTTATTTGTTATAGATAATTTTGAAAACTGTTTTTTACTATAATTAATTTCTCTTTATTTGTAATACCATTTTTTTTATTTATTTAAAATGGATTACCCATTCGAGAGTCAGTGATAATGCAGTTTAATTTCGTTTGTCTTTGATTGTTGGAACTTCCCCAACTAAAACTCCATAACCTTACATGATACAAAATAGTTATACGTTATTTAATTATGAAATTGCTTAGG
>NW_026106542.1:0-631 GCF_025091365.1 Daktulosphaira vitifoliae
CGGTCATTAGTATTTAAAAGACCCCCGTTACCCCTAAAAATATGAGATACTCTTTGAAGAACTTTTAATATATATGTGGTTATTTGATTATTGTCTACTTTTGTTATTTATTGGATGTGCCATTAGCCCTCATCACCCCAGATGATCTCTCTTACTTGCTCCTATAGTGATTGTGAACAGGCTTAAGGTAAGATGGCATTCTAGTGCGGTGCACAACTAGCCTTATTACGATCTAGCTACCTCATACCAAATGGATTATCTCATTCGTGTAAGAATAACTCTGCTGTAAGTTAGTTTATTTGTACATGTGCCATTTATGTTCGACGTAAAGTGACTCGACCTAGTCAATATTAAAGTTAAAATATATAGAACACATGTTTGCCTATAAAAAAAAGTATTAACGAAAATTTTCATATATCAATTATATTTTGAGAAATATAATAAAACATGATAAATTTCATGGAAAATTGACATAATACTTCTACACAAAATTTTTATTAAGTAAGTATTTCTTAAACATCATATTACGTAAAAATTATTTAAAAAGTCAACACACAAATAGAGTAAAAAAATTATTAAATTATTAAGTAAAATGATTTAATTTTGTAGTAGAATACTTTTATCATATCAA
>NW_026106543.1:0-631 GCF_025091365.1 Daktulosphaira vitifoliae
AGAATAATCGCTACAATTATTTATTTCATTTCTATATTCTACTGCGACCTTTAAAATAATATGTGTATTGTGTTTATTTTAATATATTTAATTTGACATTTTTTTATACCTATGACTAGCGGCATTATATTTGAAGTCGTATCTCCACCACCAGCACCTACGAGCCGCCACTGTACAGAGTGATCGGCTAAATGTCGATTCTTTAATGAGGTGTTTTATAAGAAAATTTTAATTTCTACCACCATCCCTTATGCTTAAAACTTGTATGAAGTTCATATTTTCCTTTTTTTTTTTACACCATTAGATTTAGTTTAATAAAATAAAAATATTTTATTTCATTTAATATTAAGCGCTCCACGGCTCTCTAAAGTTTAGGGTTTATTAAGAAAAAATTATAACGGACTCGAACGTTGTAAGTCGTAAATCGATAAGCGCTACTAGTTTTATAAATAAACACATCAAGCTTACCTTAGTTGTTCTAACTACGTGCGTTGACACAGTAAACCGGTTTATCTTATCGCTACATAAAATAATAATGTGACCGTGTTGGAAAAAAAATATAGTTTAAAAAAACTAAAAAAACACGCTTTTAAAGCACATCGAACTAAAAAGTTAAAAATAATTTTTAAAA
>NW_026106544.1:0-631 GCF_025091365.1 Daktulosphaira vitifoliae
TAAACATAGTACATTTAATTAATTGAACATCACAAAGCTAGAGTAAACTTATTATAAGTTAAGACATAAATAACGAAATGGATAAACAGTTAATTTAAGTAACTTATTTAATGATGGAAATTAAATGAAAGTTGTATAAATAATTGATAAAAAAATAAAATAAAATAAGATTAATTAAAAGGAAACGCCGTTTTGTATAACAGACTACATTAAATAAAATTTAAATGAAAATACATTTATTGTTATTTGTATTGTATGTGCCCAACAGTTTATTATTTTTGTTAGTATTATTAAAATTTATCAATATGCCAAAATATTTTAGTTAAAAATAAAACAAAACCATAATATCATTTAATTATTATCTATTTTAGAGATAATTTATCCTCATTAAAAATTTTGTATAAAAATAATATTTAGGTGCATAATAAGATTAATGCAACATAAAACAACTTCAGACAACTTAAAATAATCGGTTTATCATTAATAATTTCATGGTTTTACTAAATATTATGGATTATTTATTTATTAAACTTATTGACTAACGCTATCTATCTGTCTATAGGAGATTTTATATATCAAATAAATCGCCAACTGAATTATTAAAAAACTGCTTAAGTATTTGCCATAAGTT
>NW_026106545.1:0-631 GCF_025091365.1 Daktulosphaira vitifoliae
AAAATGTCCAGTTAAGGCCCAATATATGACTCCCGAAAAAGCTATAAAAGATAAAGTGATAAAATATGTGCATTATAATGAAAATGAAGAACTCGTACTAAAACGTACTTCTCGAATTTTTTTTCAAATACAAGGAGAACTGCATATTACTCAAAGGCAGTATTGTTATTTAATTATTTGGACCCCAAAAGGTATTTTAATCATTATCAGATATCATTATACTTGATCCAACTATACCACGTCACCACTGTGCCGCGACCCCCCTGTGCTGGGGGTTTTTTTTTTTTTGATATACACATTTAATTATGATCTGCGATTACGATAATTGTTTTACAATCGACCGCGACAATGTAATTTCTTAAATGATTTCTTATTTCTTCTGGTGTAAATATTAGATTCATGACAAATTTTATGGTCAATGCTTAACCAATTATTAAAAGATTCCATATTCACGAAAACTAGAAACAATTTAATTAATATTTTATATAAAAAAATCACTTTACAATGTGATTCGAAACATGAAATTAAAAAATATTTTTTCTATAAAATGCTATTAGTTTTTTTTTATTTTTAGGAATAGTTTATTGTAAAATTCTACGAGATGACAATTTTTGGAACGATAATATGGAAA
>NW_026106546.1:0-630 GCF_025091365.1 Daktulosphaira vitifoliae
TTATAATGATATAACTTATTGAAAAGTTTATGGAACAACATAATTTTTTTATGAGAAATAATATTTTTTAATAATCCCTTTTTCATTTGACATACTTAATCTTAGTCAGGATATTAATAAAGAAATAGCAGATTATGTAGCTTTTGGAATAATACACCAATTTTTTTTAATTAAACACTATCTAAAGATTTGCATCGAAGCCTTTTTTTTTTATGTGATTTTAATCATTATCAGATATTATTATACTTGATCCAACTATGTCACGTCACTACTGTGACGCGGCCTCCCTGTGCTGGGTTTTTTTTTTAATTGTTTTAATTACTTTATTTTTTAGAATAATAGATTTAAAAAATATAGTTTTATATGAAAAAAGTTTATTTATTATAGAAGTTATAGTATAATACATTCTATTTAAGAAAGAAATTTTTTGTGTATAATTTATGTATCAATTTTTAAATTATAATTTTCACAATTTATTTCATCAAATTTTATAAAAAAATTTATAGTAAAATTAGTTCATTAGTAATAGTGTATACACTATGTTAATTTATCATATCATGAATTAAAATAATTAGTCCACTATTTTTAGTATTCAATTTAATATTGTGTTTAACTTTCAAATTTGAAACC
>NW_026106547.1:0-630 GCF_025091365.1 Daktulosphaira vitifoliae
AAATTATTATTCTAAGAACGCGCGATAAAAATAGCAATACGAATGTCACCATATGGGGACGCCAGGCGTTGATGGGTTAAGAGAATAAGTTTTTCTTACAAATTATGAAACAGTGATTATTTTATAAAAGCTGTATCACACGCCTAGATCACAACTACAACATTCAAGAAAATTTTAATTTTAAAAAATATCCAGTAAAATTTCTAGTTAACTTTTTTCATATTTCAGGAAACTTTCTTTTAAGTTGACAGTTTTGATCAAGGGTTTGTGATATATCAATCTTAGTAACTTTTCAGGAAGAAAGCATAATTTCAATAGTGTCTTATGGAAATAAATATTTTTAAACGGCAATAAGCAAAATTTCTCAATAAAATCTTAATAAGCAGTAGTATTATCTTATTGATTTTTGAACCAGTATTTCGGAAGTTATTAAGATTATAAAGTATTGACTAGAGATGAGCAGTGGGAGCTACTATTGCTATCACTAGTTATTTCCTGGTCGTACTTTTCAACCCGCCGGGTATAAAAGTGAGAATAACTTCCAAAATACATTAAATTAAAAGAAACTAATAAAAAAATGATTATTATTTTTAATTTTCGATTAATTAAGTGTTAAAGGAATCACTCTGT
>NW_026106548.1:0-630 GCF_025091365.1 Daktulosphaira vitifoliae
CTTAACTTAAATTCAGATCTGTGCTGACCAGGAGTTATGACATGAGAAAAAAACAAAATTCATTGTCAAATATTAATTTATTTTGGTACCCAATTGGCTCGATACAATTTTTTTTATACCTATAACTAGCGGTATTATATTTAAAGTTGCACCTCTACCACCAGCACCCACGAGTCACCACTGATAATCGCTATTATAATTAGTTTCATTTTTACTTTCTACTACGACCTTTAAAATAGCAATATGTGTATTGAGTTTTATTTTATTATATTTAATTTGACAATTATTTATACCAATGACTAGTGATATTTATTTAAAGTCGCATCCCCATCACCAGCACCTACGAGCCGTCACTGTATAAGTAATTACATAGTTTATTTATAATCTTAGAATACGTTAATGTAAATCAATTAATGCTTGTATAATGTACATTCTCATTTAAGTTAACTAAAATAATTAGACAAGTTAGATATAAATTGAAATTACATGTTATAATTTAATGTAAACTTTTCCATAAATTATATTCATTTTCATTTCTTTAATAAATATTTATTATTGTAATTAAAAATAAAATATCCAAACACCAATTATCTGTTGGAATATTTTACATCATTTTATAAATAATGGGAC
>NW_026106549.1:0-630 GCF_025091365.1 Daktulosphaira vitifoliae
AAAAACAAATATATTGCATTTAATAAAATGATTAAGAATTATTTTTAATAGTAAATGGGTATTTAAATTTTTATTCTAACTTCAATCATTTATAGACACTTTAAAGTTTCGAATTTTTTTTTAAAAATACATGTTTATTGTTCTAACTGATAGCTAATTGTTTTTATCACTTTTTACGGTAATTTTTCCTGATAATGAGTTAAATAAAAATAAAATTGTAATAAAAAAGATTAAAGAATTTTGGGTTTTTTGACGCATATATCAACAAAATCAAAAAGCCCACTGATAGCTGCAAATTATCATAGACATAGAAAAAAAAAAGAACTAATTAAATGAAATTCCAATTAGGTATTGCATTATCTCCCTTTTCTATCACTAAAAAGTTTAATTCATTTATGAGGATTACAAATGAAGTATCCACAGCTCCCATGCAAACTATGCCAAGGATGTTATTTAATTATCAAATATAATTGAATTTATATTATTGTTTATTTTTATGTTCGAAGATATTTTAGATGGATTTCATTATTAAAATTGCTGAAATGAATTTTTACTTGGGATTATTCATTGGTAATATAAAATGTTAAGAACAATTTTTTTTATAATTATTATTAACAATATAATATAATG
>NW_026106550.1:0-630 GCF_025091365.1 Daktulosphaira vitifoliae
CCATAAATCATTTAAAATAGATAAGAGTATATCAAATGCTTTAATTGGAAGGTGTTTGAGCATTAAAGGAGAAATACTATCTAAGCCAACTGCAGAGGACTTTCTAGAGAAAATAGCTAAGGAGAGTTCATAACGATTGAAAGGGGATGAAAGGAAGTTGGTATTATTATGCGGCACATGAGTTGCAAAATATGAATTAGATTCATCAAGATTAGGAACGTATGGTGGTGCCACTTTATCGCAAAAGTTGTCAAACCAGTTATTATTGGTAGCTGATACGGGGCGGATTATACATTTTTTAAACTTTTTAGCTAAGGCCTGTTGCGGTTAATGATTTTTACCGCACTCGAGTGGGGCTATAGCACTAGCGAAAAAGAAACACAACACCTTTTTTTTCTACGGTTCAAAGTAACGTTGTATGCTTTATTTGATATTGAACAAACTTTTGATTGATTTACATAAAGTTTCTAACAGAAACAAAACACCGTAAACAGTTTTACGGAAAATATATATACAGGTGTGTACGCGAAGACAATATCGTAACGGCGTGTTCGGCGAGCGATCCAATCAGTCTCGTGTCACGGAGATTACTTAACGTATATTTGCGGCGGGTCGTAGATGGACGTGCGG
>NW_026106551.1:0-630 GCF_025091365.1 Daktulosphaira vitifoliae
AAGCTTCGTTGAAGTTTGGACTTGTTTAGTTTCATCTTCATATCCTTTTGCCTAGTTCATGTAAATCTCTTCTCCAAGGTCACCATATATAAAACTGTTTTTATATCAAATTGTCCGATATTTACTTTTGTGGCTGCTCCTATTGCTATTAATATTCGTATAGAGAGGCATACTTTACAACTGGACTAAAAGTTTCTTGAAAATAAATTCCATGTACTTGTTCATAACAATTTATTACTAGTCTGGCTTTAATCTATCAACTTCTCTATTTTTCTTGAGTTTGGTTCAATATACCCAGCCATTTTTAAATACTTTTTTATTTGTTGATAAATTTACTAATTTCCACAATTCATTCTTTTTTTATGATAACATTTCTTTATCATTACGTTATTTTCTTCACTTTTGAACACCGTTTCTGAATTTATTTCTCCATCTTTTTTTTCTAATTTCGATCTCTGTTTCCGTAGATTTTTTGAATATAAGGTCTCTGCTTAATAAAACTTTCCATCAAAACATAGGCAGTATCCTTTAGTTTCTTCTGAATACCCAACAAATATACCTTTTCTACTATTTTGATCTCATTTTTTATGTTTTTCTTTTGGTAAATGAACTTGCTAGGAGTTGTGTTGG
>NW_026106552.1:0-630 GCF_025091365.1 Daktulosphaira vitifoliae
TCGTAAGATTTAATAAAGGAATGATAACTCGGATAAGACCCCGGGACTTATGGAGGTCGTCGTCACGGTCGAATGGCGATTCCAATCGACCGACTTAACAATTGTATAGTTGGATAAGAGTCAAATTTAAAAAAAGAGAAACAAATGTTTGACGTCCCAGAAAATCGGTTGTTCGATAGAAAAACCGGAATGACTAACATAATGCTTTTGAACAAAGCTATACAGGTCCACTGTGCGTTTCGTAGTTTGTGTTGATCAAAACACCAAATTTAAGCCTATTTGTGCTGTCCATTAGCAGAGACTGACGCGCGGGACAAAATACTTCGGTACCCCACACCCCGCCAATGTCGCTGGTTATCAGCATACCGATTCACTTTGTTGACATCCTTCATATCGTTACGAAAATAAAAACAATAATAATAATGTAACATAATGCCACAAGTATGTTCGAAAAAGAGGTGAAGTGAGGTCGTAGTTAACTGTTAAAAATATGAACCACATATACATGCGACACGACTACAATGTTACGGGTTAGTTCAGCAGTTTGTCCCAGACTATGGCCACGCCGCCCCTCCATTTACAATGACCTAAATGATGGGAATAATATGTATTTGAATAATACAACTCTCA
>NW_026106553.1:0-630 GCF_025091365.1 Daktulosphaira vitifoliae
ACATATTTTGAATTTAATAAAATGTTTGAGTTTTTAATTTAATAGTAAATGACATTTGAATTTTTAGTATTGATAAAAAAATTTTATGATAAAAAAATCACGCTTTATAACCAAAAGAACCATATTTTATTTGCATTTTGAAATCGACCACGAGATTTCAAGGAGATTAATTTAATATTATGACCAGAAAATTTGTCGTAAGCAAAACTCTAGATATTACTTTTATTGATTACATTAATTTTATGATACTAAAAATAAGTATTATAACCAGTGTACTTTTGATAACGTTCTTAAACACAACTTACACTCAGATATTGAGTTTGTATTTTAAAAAATGTGTAACTATGATAGCATTTGATGAAAAAAATAAAAATGGGATTTAACATCCAATATTGTAAGATGATCGACTAAGTTAATAAAGTAGGAAAAAAATTCTAAAAANCGACTAAGTTAATAAAGTAGGAAAAAAATTCTAAAAATTATTCACTTATGTGGTGTTACCAGGAGGACTGATAAGGCTGCAGCTACACCTCTCATCCACGAATTTCACACGATAACCAATTATTTACTAAATATTGTACTTTAAAATGGACCATAAGCAAAAAAAATCATTATAAAACAATATAATTT
>NW_026106554.1:0-630 GCF_025091365.1 Daktulosphaira vitifoliae
TATATATGTTTTTGAATTTTTTGTTTTTTTATTACACTTTAAACAGTCGATTACATTTAGAATCTATATTATAGATCATAAAAAGAAAAAAACTTTATAAATATTTTTATGTACTCAAAATATTGCTCTTCAGTTATTTATTTGTATTTTCAAGAAACCCAGCACAGTGAGGTCGTAGCATAGGTGGGTCTAGTATAGATGATATCTGAGAGTGATTAAAATCACTATCATAAAAAACGCTTCGATGCAAATCTGTAGATAGTGTTTAATTTAAAAAAAAAAAATTTGTTAAAATAGCATATTTTTGAATACGGTAGCTATTTGAGCATAGAAGATAGGTCGTCGGGACAAATTTTTTTTTTTCATTTTATAGCACATAAAATAAGCTTTAATTTGATATATGTTTAAAGGACGCAGTATTTCCGGAACATTTTCANTTTTAAAGGACGCAGTATTTCCGGAACATTTTCAAAAATTAAATTGAAAAAGTTAGTTTTTGTAAAAAAGTTGCTATATTAAATCCCCCCCCATGAGCAGGTTAAGTGTTAAATTTTCAAAAAAATGATGTCAAACGAAAGGGAAATATCTAAGGTTTTAGTAGAAAAAAAATTTATGTTGATTTGTTTATTT
>NW_026106555.1:0-630 GCF_025091365.1 Daktulosphaira vitifoliae
TAGTACTCACTTTATTATATAATAGAACAATGAAAAAACGCTTTTCTGAAAAAATTAATTAGCGTGGTCGGATTTTCAAATAAATTTTTTTCAACGAAAGTACTCGGGCACCAGACTCCTGGAAAATTTTTGGCGAAAGTCGGAAAATGTTTGCCGCTCGCCCACGAGCGTTTTAAAATTTCGACTGTTTTCGAGAAAAACGCCTGGGTTTTAGGACTTAAGGTTTGCAATTTTCATCAGACCCGCCCAATGACACAATAACTTTACATAATAAAACTTCAATACCAGTATTTTAAATTGTGATCAATTAAGTATAGAATTTTATGATAAAAATATCACCAAAAATGATGTGTCATTTATTGATTATTACATAATAGAAAAAAATTCGATTGTTTAATTTTAAATGTAATAATAGTCAAAATTACTGACAAAAATTCTAATATAGGATCAAAGAGCATGTCATCTCATTTCATAAACACTGAACACAAAAAAGTTCCTAAAATGTTAATACAATATAATAATTCACAATAAAAAGATATNATACAATATAATAATTCACAATAAAAAGATATCTTTAAAATTAAAGCACCACGCGACGAAAGTTTAATAAAGAATTTTATCTTTCGAAAT
>NW_026106556.1:0-630 GCF_025091365.1 Daktulosphaira vitifoliae
AATATTGATGACAAGCACGCGTGTACGGGTACGATAACTAAAAATAAATTTTTATAGGAATAGTGTGCCGTCGTGTGGTGATCGCGGCGTGGGGAGGGGTGAATGCGTTATGACAGTCTAGTCTAGACGACGGAATATGCGATAACGCGTAGCGTTTGGAGAGTTACATACATACATACATACATTCAGGTGAAACTAATATAAGCGTGTTAAAAAATAAATATAGTTTAAAAAAACTAAAAAACACGCTTTTAAAGCACATCGAACTAAAAAGTTAAAAATAATTTTTAAAATTAACTTAAAACAATAATGAACGAAAAATACTAGTATTATTGTGAAAAAAAGCGTCGGGCGNACTAGTATATTGTGAAAAAAAGCGTGGGTGCTTATGCCATATTTTTTGTATATTGAGCGCCTGACGCTTTTTTTCACAATAATACTAGTATTTTTCGTTCATTATTGTTTTAAGTTAATTTTAAAAATTATTTTTAACTTTTTAGTTCGATGTGCTTTAAAAGCGTGTTTTTTANTTTTTAGTTCGATGTGCTCTAAAAGCGTGTTTTTTAGTTTTTTTAAACTATATTTATTTTTCACTTTTTAGTTTCATGTCATGATAGTAGTTAATATCAA
>NW_026106557.1:0-629 GCF_025091365.1 Daktulosphaira vitifoliae
ATCACCAACTAAAACTTTGACAAAAACTTGTTCTACGTTTAAAGTATCAATATTAAGCAATTTGGAATTTAAAGTTTTTTTAATAGCGACGAGAACTCCTGCACCACAACTATGAGGACTAGTTTTTCCGGTTCTGTCATATCTAAATACGTTATGCTGGGTAAAACCTAACTCATTGTCAAAGAAAGTGTTATTTAACCATGTCTCAGTAAATATTATAAAATCATGAGAAGATGAAGGTATTGAACATTTTAACAAATTTAATTTGGTTCTAAGACCACGGACATTTTGGTAGTAACCAGAGAGATGAGAATTGATACATACAGAAGGCTTATTAAATAAATTATTTGATTTATGATTATTGAACATTGATTTTAACTTACTAATATAACTATTGGGCTTCACCCTATTGTTTAGTTTTTTTTAATATTTACAATTTTAGGAATTCCATTGAAGTATTGGATTTTTATATTCTTATCCCCTGCCTCGAGCCTGTTCTTGAATTCCATGTAAACTTCTTTTATGTGCTGGCGTTCAACCAGAGTGCAGTCTTTGACGATTGAGATATTATGTAAAGTGGTTGGAGATTCACGTTTTACTTTCGTAAATGACATTAAAACTCTATCAAC
>NW_026106558.1:0-629 GCF_025091365.1 Daktulosphaira vitifoliae
TTATATCCCATGGACAGCCCTTTTCATGAGCATATTTTAAGCAATCTAAACAGCCACTTGCTGCAGACGCTCTAGTTGTACCTTCATTCCATTTACATCCATTTTCATGAGCATATTTTAGGCATTCTAATTGTCCATTTGCAGCAGCAGCTTCTGTTGTGCTTTTATCCCATGGACATCTATTTTTATGTGCGTATTTTAAAATTTCTAAATTACCATTCATGGCAGCACCAGTAGTTGTGCCCACATTCCATTTACATCCATTTTCGTAAGCATATACTAAACATTCCAAACTACCACTTTTAGCAGCCTCTCTTGTTGTTGTATCATCCCATTTACATCCATTTTCGTGAGCATATACTAAACATTCCAAACTACCACTTTTTGCAGCTTCTCTTGTTGTTAATTCATTCCATCTACATCCATTTTCATGAGCATATTTTAAGCAATCTAAATGTCCATTTGCAGCAGCATTCTTTGTTGTATTTTGATCCCATTTACATCCTTTTAAATGTACATATTTTAAGTTTTCTAAATTACCATATTTTGCAGCTGCTTCTGCTGTTCTTTCATTCCATGGACATCCATTTTCATGTGCATATTTTAAACATTCAAAAAATCCATTAGCA
>NW_026106559.1:0-629 GCF_025091365.1 Daktulosphaira vitifoliae
TTATCATTATGTGGTTGTCCACCTCGTTTGACTGCCGAAAGCGCATACTTTGTTTTAACGTGATATCCACCGGTCTAATCCAGAAAAATCCAAATGACGAATGAAGATAAGTACCCAATGGCAGCATTTGTTGACGGTGGGTTGGATACGTGTTAGACGGCCGCATTAAGTCACTTCCACTGTTTTCGAAAACAGTTTGTTGGCCGTAAACAATACTTTAAGCTGTTTTCAAACCGTGTTAAACGACAAGGGTTGTGTTGAAGCTTGGAGTTATCAATTGGGTATATATTAGACTTACGGCTTATATGTGTTTACCCCGGCGTGCAAAGTTCATCTTAATCTTAATCCAACCCAGCCGGTAAGCGTACTGTAAGAGATGAGCCGTTGAAAGTGCTGTGTAGTCGTTGTGCACATAATATACACAACACATTCCTTAAGGTATCTCACGAATTTTGGGGCTCTAGTAGAAAATCACTTTAAACCATTTTTAGAAAGTCCTTACGCCGCTATACTGGCACATGTCCCCTGGGAAATGTCAAAAACTTTCGGTTTCAAGTTAACTCTGAGGATTCGCCGCTTCTACACGAGTCTATCCACGCTCGGCGTAAAACTTAATAACGCCGTTGGAA
>NW_026106560.1:0-629 GCF_025091365.1 Daktulosphaira vitifoliae
AATATCTCCTAATTTTTTTTTTTTTGTAATTATGATAAACTTCAGTTATAAAGCCATTAGTTTACATTACACTTATATTGATTATTATTTGTACAGGGTGATACTTTTAAAGCTAGCCACTCAGTTTCTCTTTCAATATGAAGTTTTTTAAATATTCTTTTTGGTTTTTGTTAGTTACATATTATTTGCATTTATCTGTTATATAAATATTTTTGAGGTTCTTCCCTTAAACCTTATAAGGTTATTAACTTTATTTTTATTAATGCCAACATACATATTGAACTGGCTTATAAAATAGTAAATGATCTAATTAAGAAAGTGACTGGTCAAAACAACTTTTGGAGCAGTACTTAAGAAGTCATTTTCATTTTTATACCTAGGTGGTAGAAAGAGTATTGCTGGAAAATGACAAATGTTAAAATAGCAGAACCTACTGTTCAACTCCTGTCATTACTTTAAATTGTTATTGACTTCTGAAATACTGGTCCAAAAGTTACTATTGACCAGTCGTTTTCTTACTTGGATCATTTTTTATTTTATATGCTAGTTTAATATGTACATTTTCATTAAAAAAATGAAGTTGACATCCCTATAAGATACAAAGAATGAACCTAAAAGTGGTTTAATAG
>NW_026106561.1:0-629 GCF_025091365.1 Daktulosphaira vitifoliae
TCAATAATGTGATTTTCCTCTTTATTTGTTTTTTCATCATTTATTTTACTTTCTAAATCTTTGATATAGCTTTCCATTTTTATAATATTGATTTTTAAATCTGCATTAAGATTTATTTCACCAAGTACTTTTTTACTAATGTCCGGAGATTTATGTAATAAAAAAAAAGTTTGTTAATTATAATGTAAATTATTCATAAAATAATATTATATATAAATTTAATTTTTCATTTAAACTTATTAGCTCAATTTCTTCTGATAAATCATACATTAGAAACTAACTCGACTAAAATAAGTGAGAGAAATATTAATTTCATACATATTTTTAATTATTAAAAAATGTAATAAATTTGTTTTAAATTTTTTAATATTAAATATTTTTAACCTCAAAAATTTTAAAAATAATTTCTATTATTTTTTAAATTCAATTTTAAATTTTAAAGAGACTTTTAATATTTTTAAGATAATTACAATTTTATCTTACAACAGTTCTTCTTGGTATTTTTTTAGATAATTAATTTCTATTTCTTTATCTTCTATTTCATGTTGTAACTCGTTGTTTTTTTTACGTTCGTACTCTAGATTTTTTTCAAGTACTGTCATTGAATTATTTACCTAAAAGTTAAGGTT
>NW_026106562.1:0-629 GCF_025091365.1 Daktulosphaira vitifoliae
ACATTATTTATTTTACGTCTTTTAGTACACTATTCACAACTCATAAATTCTTTTACAGGGTAACCAAGACTCTGTAGGGTTGAAATTGAATTCTTTTTAAGCGTGTTTTTATGAATACTAAAAGTCATATCAAGCCATTCTCTATTTTTTTCGCAAACTTGGTCGAATTTCGAAATGATGAAGTCCACTTTTTAGCTAATGCCAAAGTAAAATTTAAAATTGTACTTTCTATGGGTTTGATGTACTTTCCACTTTAAACCACTATACCTTTCATGTATGTGCGTAACTATTAATTTTCGGGCACCCACAGATGTCACACGTTGCATCGAACATTTTTGTCGCACGAGTTCGAACAAATCACGGTGTGTTATCCGTTTTTCAGTTATGTAATCATCTTAAAATAAACATTTTTAGAATATTTTTGATTAGTATTAATATTAATAAATAGTTTTTATATTTCATAGATCTAAAAACATGTTAAATTCTTAAATTAATTAATACTTTTGTCGAAAATCAAGAAATTATAATTCGATAAATGCATTTTTATAGAATACTCTTTAATTTTATTTTATTTTTTTATTTATATATATTGACGCCCTTATCGGGCAATAGAGTGTACAAATTATTTA
>NW_026106563.1:0-629 GCF_025091365.1 Daktulosphaira vitifoliae
ATGATACAAAATTGAACACTGTATGGAAATGGAAACAAAAATCTGAGGTGCTATGTATTCATTAAGTTATAATTATATAATGTTTTGAGAGATATTTAAAATTTTATCAATAATGATTTTAAACTAAAAATTTTTTTGCTTTTTTATGTACATTTTTTTACTGTAACAAATAATTCAAACTATTACAACAATAGAAAAATAATAAATTAATTACAATTTTTAGTTAAATATCAAATCTATTCATAGAGCATTTTTCAACGCTGCCTGAATAAATTGCGTACCAATGTGTACAACTTTTATTCATAATTTTAATAACGTAACAATGTCANCAACTTTTATTCATAATTTTAATAACGTAACAATGTCAATTATAGTTAGTAGTTAATTCGCATTTAAAACATAAATGTTATTTCTACTTTTATCTGCTTAGTTGCCAAAACATATTATATGTCTTTAATGGCTTAAACATTTTTCCGTAAAACCATCTTTGAAATCATAGTTATTGTTAAATATAATCCGTTTGGATAATTTTAATTGGCTGTGCCAACTTGATCATCTCACAATATTCTTTCAGAGTTGTATTGTATAATATCATTTTGTTAGTCTTCTCCAGTATTTTAAGACATTTT
>NW_026106564.1:0-628 GCF_025091365.1 Daktulosphaira vitifoliae
CTTAGACTTAGACAGTTAGCCTTGCTACGTGTGACATAAATCATAAATAGGAAGTCTTAACGATCGTTCGGTAATGACTGAAATGCATATACTTGTTTTTGTCATTCATTAGAACGACGTTTTGCTCGTCTTCGTGCTATCATGACTTGGTGTTCTTCCGACGCGGGTGGAGTGCGTTACGGGGTAAGGTATCCACTGTCGTCGCCAATCAAATTTCAAGCGAGCAGAACATGTATCAAGTTACTCGCGAGTACATTTTTATTAGACTATTTATTTCACTTTTGTCAAATGTAACGCTACATTTCACAAAGTAACACAAAACAAGATTGATCATTAATAATTCTCAACAGCATTAGGAAAAATCTTTGTTAATGCAATTTTTTGCACAAAAGAACTCGACGGCTGCAATTCTGGTTTTCCTCGTTTTTGAAAAAAAAAACACATGTCTCAATAGCGAATTCTATTAACGAGTTAACTGACATTCAGTGACGGTGATAAATGACACGGGACATCGAAATATTAATGAGTTTTACCCTTTGGTCGACTTTTTTATGTACCCTTTTACTGGAAAGCGGGAGGATTTTATGGTTTCAATTTGTATGATAAATTAATAATAATAATAATAATA
>NW_026106565.1:0-628 GCF_025091365.1 Daktulosphaira vitifoliae
CATAATTGGTTTGTCAACAGTGCCGAAAATGAATTTGTTACAATCCTCGTCAATATTAGGTATAGTGTTCCACGTATGTAAGCTCAATAGCCCAATTTTACATTTGTCACAGACATCGATGGGTGGATTGAATGTACATTGCAATTCAGATCCCACACCGGTTAACGTTACCGTTGTTGTCATGTTGTTGTTGTTGTTCGATTAAAAATTCCAAACACAAGTGACCACAATTTACCTCGTCGAAGTTTTGACATCTACTATAGTTGTGCACGATTGTACATCCTTTAAAGTATCGTTGCAGTTCCAACGGTGGTGGTAAATTACCAAAACTGTCAAAATACGCAACACGTTTACCGCGTTTACTATAAGCTACCCAATGCGTGCCAGGGTTAGTGGAAAGATCCAAGTTCACTACAGCCATTTCGGTCATTTTCGGTCCCGACTTAGGTAATGTGTCACGACAAAACACGCCACGAAACACTTTATGGTCGAACGCTCGACTACCGAAATTTGCAATTTCAACATCGTACAAGGCACGATCGGGTAACTGCGAAATTAGTTTTTTGTTTTTTTCGTCTGATTTTTTCGAATCATCTTTTTCGTACTCGTCGTCAATTTGAAACCAGAC
>NW_026106566.1:0-628 GCF_025091365.1 Daktulosphaira vitifoliae
ATTTTATTTGTAAATATTTTTATATACATAAATGTTGTTACTTGATTTATTGAGTTTAATCACAACGAGTACATTTCAATTATGTAAAATAGAATATTTTATTATTTAACACTATAACATTGTACTTTTGAAAAAATTGGTATCATCCTAACCAATAAAAAAACTCTTAATATAAATATTGTCGACTGGGTTGAATTGGAAAAAATTATAGTTGCAAGTAAATGCTTATAATGTGATATCCAATGTATAGATATTTATGCCTAAGCCAATACCCCAATTTATTTTCCTTTATATTCTAATAAAGCACACCATTGGGAAATTTTTCGAATTCCTAAAATATCAAGTTTCTGCCACAGATTTTTCATTTAGACGATATAGCAAATTATATTGTGATAGTCACATTTTTGAGAGTTGATATTTTTTAATATGTAGTTTAAAAAACAAAAAATAAATAAAGCTCGATTTAAAATCAGGGACGCAATTTTGGAGGGGGGTCAGGGTGTGCGGTTGTACCCTTTACTTTAAAAACAGTCCCCAATTGGCCTGTAAATATAATGTATCAATTTTTTATACATCAATTCAAAGTTCAAAAACATTTATCAACATGGTTACCTGAGTCAATAATCAA
>NW_026106567.1:0-628 GCF_025091365.1 Daktulosphaira vitifoliae
TTAACGTTAAAAGAGTCTTAAATTAATCTGTAAATTTCTTATATGATTAGAACAATTTCTGTCTGACTTTTAAGATATGAGAAATACTCAAACAAACTCACCTGATATTTGCAGTAATAAAATTTATTTAACCCTAAAAGTCTCATACCCTATTTAATAAGGTTTGAGACTTTACGCATTCATATCATTTGTTTGAATCACTTCCGAGACATTCAACTCCATGAAACTTCACCATTGAACAGTATAATGAGAACATTTTTTATTTTTGAGGGTATAATCCCCCACGCCACCAAACTAATTTTCTAATTAATATACATATTTTAGTTTTTACAAATACAAACAATGCATAAGGTCTCAAACCTTCGTAATAAACATCAGTGACAGATTGAAAATTAAGTTCTTATTAAAAACATTTTATCTACAGCTATATTTTTATAATAACTTAGAAAAATAAAACAATCAATTAGAGAAACACTTTTTTTCCGTAAAATTTTAAATTTTTATTAAAAATTAAAAAGTAGATATTTGAAAAAATTTACAGAAAATATATTGAATAATAGAATAGTTCATAACTAATTATACAACTTTATAAATAAATAAAAAACATATGGTCTATTTTTAGGTGGCC
>NW_026106568.1:0-628 GCF_025091365.1 Daktulosphaira vitifoliae
TTATTTTAAGAAATATTAAAAATTCACACAATATTTTATTAAATACTTTTAAAATGATATTTAATCTTTCAAATATTCATTTAATACTAACAATACCTTTTTATATATCTTACGTTAGAATATAATTTGGTCATAACCAAGAATAAATAATTATTAAAGCTATAGTTTTGTTAAATATTAAGTACTCTTTTTTAAATTATTTTCATAGCGTAATTATTTTTTAAAAATCAATTAATTTGAATTTCTAACACTATTCAAGATTTCCTAGTCTTAAAATTTATTTAATAGACTATTATACTGCTAACAAAATTTTAGTTATTAAGGAATTATAAATTTCTTTTTGTATCTTGTTAAAACAAATGATATTGAAAATACAAAGAAGACTTTCGATAAAGTAATCATTAGTCAACGGGTCAAACAATTAATTAAGTTAATGGGATAACGAAACTTCTCAGTTTCATTCTTTCTCAATAATTAAAAGACAAATTATAAAGCATAAATATTACAAATCAATGGGTAAAATCTTTGCATTCAATAAGATAGTAATTTATTTGGAGTTTTATTATTATTGAAACGAAACTTATAGGTTATTAGTAAAAAAACTAGTAGTAATTTATTCGTAAATCGA
>NW_026106569.1:0-628 GCF_025091365.1 Daktulosphaira vitifoliae
AACGACTCCAATTTTGTGTTAACTTTATCAAAAGACGAGGCTTTAGTATGGAACTCGTTTCGTTTGGTTGTAAATTATTTTTTAGGAAACTTCAAAAGTTTAAATCATAGAGAAATAGTAAACGATTTATTGATAAACTATTCAAAAATAGGTAAACAGTACATTTTATAATTTTATTATTTTCTGAATAAAAGATACGTGTATATTTTTTAATTTTATCGGAAATAGGGGTGAACATGTCATTGAAAATATATTTTCTTCATGCACATTTAAATTTTTTTTCTGAAAATTTTGGAAATGAAAGCGATGAGCATGGTGAACGTTTTCATTAACAAATAAATGATATAGAACTTCGTTACCAAGAGTTTTGGGATGAAGCAATGATAGGTGACTATTGTTGGTTTCTTATAAGAGAAAGCAATGAAACATATAAAAGAAATATTAAGACTAATGCTTCCTATTTTCAGTTAAATAAAAATTATTCTTTGGTTATCATACAACTAATTACAAAAAATATCATAGCGAAATTTGTAATTATTTTCTATTTTGTAAAACTTAATTATTTATTTTTTTAATTATATATAAAATTTACTATATTTAAAATTATTTTCTAAATCCATGCTAAAAT
>NW_026106570.1:0-628 GCF_025091365.1 Daktulosphaira vitifoliae
ATCGCTGTCTTCCAAGTAGAAGGGAAGTAAGAACGGCGAAAGATCGCGTTATAAATATATGTAAGCAGTAAGATTGTTTTGAGCAGCAGATTTTTGAGTATTTTGTTGCAAAAATTATTTCTAGTTAAATCCACGTATTTTATAATTAAATTTGATATATACTTGTTGTGACCCATTATGTCTTGAAAATAAAGTTTCAAATATGGTAATTTAATAATTAATATCCAAAACTTTAGACTTTTTAATATTTTTTATTAAATAGGTTTCTTATAATTACAATAGATTTTAATGTTTGAGTTAAAATATAAAGAAAACAACAATTTTTTATTTATTTTTTATAATTTGTAATCTACAAAAATTGTTTATAGTTAAATTTACGTATTTCATAATTACATGTAACATTTACTTGTTGTGATTCATAATGTCTTGAAACTCATGTCCCAAATAAGATCACTAATAATTAATAATTACAATCCTCATTTGAAATAATTACGATTATTTTAAACCCCGAATAGTCGTTTTAACATGTTCTATATATTTTTAATTATTTTATAAAAATGATTAAATTTTACATTATCATATTATTCTTTTATATTCTCTATACATTCAATAATATATTTTTTAAGCT
>NW_026106571.1:0-628 GCF_025091365.1 Daktulosphaira vitifoliae
ACGTAGTAAAGGAATCTATTGCAGTGGAGTGAGTTATGGTTTGAACAGCTAATTCTCCTTCTTTGTCGTCATAATTCCCATCATTATCCTTTTCTTCGGCCATCACTTCCTCGACTATATCATCATCTGTCAAGAACTGGTTATTTTCTTCTTCTTCGCCGTCGATCCATCGCCTTATATCGTCTGTTTTTAGTTGGTTTTGTTCCTCATTGTCCATGAGTTTTTCTGCAATCGAAACTTGTAATTCATTTAACTCAGTACTAAAATTTTCTTCATCATCTTTTAGGTTGAGAGCAGTTTTCTTTTTGTATTGTTCAAATAAACACATGTTTGGCCATAAATTTTTCCATGAACAAACAATCACCTTTTTACTTACATTTGACCAAGCATTCGCAAGAGAAAATACTACATCCTTTAAATTAATTTCTTTTAAAGATTTCATCACACAGTCATCTGTAGACAAAACTTTGTACAACAGACTCTTCTTATAGTGCATTTTAACTGTCTGAATGACATTCTGATCCATTGGTTGCAGAATTGGTGTAACATTAGGTGGAAGAAACATTACACGGATAAATCTGTGATTTAAATCGTCAATAGGATGGCCAGGGCAGTTGTCTACGATAAG
>NW_026106572.1:0-628 GCF_025091365.1 Daktulosphaira vitifoliae
ATCTCGCCAGTTGCCAAAGGTTCAACAAACAGTCCAACCTTATAAAAAAACCATATATATTAATATCAAGTTAGATAAAATATTAAGTTCAACAAGCTTGATTCTTTATAATTACATAAGAATCTAATAATAGTTTAGCTGATTTTTTATCTTCTTCGCTATTTGTATTATTTGGAAATCCCCATAATGTGTCTAAGCAAATGCAAATTTTACCTAAAGTAAAAAAAATTGTTGTTATCAATACAAATACCAAAATAAAATTGTTTTGGTTCTTATTTGAGAAGAGATTTATATGTTTAATGAATTTTGAATGGTCTACTTTTAAGGAACCAATGATCGTCTTTATTTGTTCTAAAGTTATACAGATGTATAATAATACTTTTTGTTTATGAAAGTTTTGTTGTGTAGAGTATAGCAATAGTTGATACCCATCCTCACGCATCTTGAGGCGCTTGTGTATAACCGGTTCGAACGTTTTACGCAACGTTCGGCTATCGTCCCTTGCTCAACGAGCGTTATAGTTTGTTTTGTACGTACACAGTACACACGCAAAGCGCCTCTAGTAATCGGCAGCTGTACAGTCATTTTTTTTTTTTTTGTTCATTATTATTTTCCGTTTATTATAAGT
>NW_026106573.1:0-628 GCF_025091365.1 Daktulosphaira vitifoliae
AAGGAGTGCTTTAGTTACTCATTAAATGTAAAAATAATTCTTAAGGATCAAAGTCAAGTGAATTTTTGATGACTAAAAAAAGAATGCACATTTTTTATAAACCAAAAATGACAAAAGTTTAGTGGTATTGTTTTGTACGAGGCAGCTAGACCAAACCCGGGCAACGGATCCCGACTTTTGGGATCCGGCTAACGGGGGAGGCCACACCACGTTGTGAATCAGCTCTTGATTAATTTCGGGCTGATTCACAACGTGGTGGTGTGAGTTTTAGAGACGGCNGAGTGCTTTAGTTACTCATTAAATGTAAAAATAATTCTTAAGGATCAAAGTCAAGTGAATTTTTGATGACTAAAAAAATAATGCACATTTTTTATAAACCAAAAATGACAAAAGTTTAGTGGTATTGTTTTGAACGAGGCAGCTAGACCGTAGGACGGTTAGTTGTGCACCGCACTAGAATGCCGTTTTACCTTAAGCCTGTTTAAATTAAACGTTATTATTGATGCGGGAGTGGGTCACCTAGGAGATGACGGCTACCTATACATCTAATAAGTAAACGAGAGTAGACAGTAATTAAATAACAAATAATCACATATACATTAGAAATTCTTTAGAGAGTATCTTAAAT
>NW_026106574.1:0-628 GCF_025091365.1 Daktulosphaira vitifoliae
GACCCCCCTGTGCTGGGTTTTTTTTTTTTTATTAAAACATTCACTTTAAAGGACAAAAAAAATTAGGTTCAAAATGATTATTTTAACATATTGAAAATCAAAATTAATAATAATTTGAAAACAATTATTTTTAAAAATGATATAATTAAAAGAATTACTTATCTGGGTATAATAAGGAAATAGAAGTTGATGTTGCTTTTGTAATTATCCATTGATTTCTTAGAATTAAACACTATCTACAGATTTGCATCGAAGCGTTTTTTATGATAGTGATTTTAATCACTGTCAGATTAAATCTATATTGGACCCAACTATGCAACGTCCCTATTATNTTGGACCCAACTATGCAACGTCCCTATTATATGGACTAAAAAAATGTTTTGTGAAGTACAAAAATAAAAAAAAATTAGATACTTGAGTAGAAAAAGTATAATTATATCTTTAAGAGTGTAAAAAAAAAATCTTGATCATTTGGATCTTTTAATGATATCAAACGATATTTATAAAAACTATATCAATCAGGTCAGTTTGAAATTTCTTCAATTGGCATCAGCATAGTTAGTCCTTAAAAATGATGTCTATATCCATGCTCTTCAAAATGATTCTGCTAAACAGTTACACGAAAAGC
>NW_026106575.1:0-627 GCF_025091365.1 Daktulosphaira vitifoliae
ATAACGAATTGTATTGCTAACACTACTGCATAAAAAAGAAAAAGATTTTCCAGATTGTTATGCTTTTGGTACCACTGAAATATGTTATGATTTTGTAAACATAGTTACAGTTTTAATTATAACGTTATGTTATTGCTGACAACATTTTGGAATTCTTTAAGTTGCTAATGGAATTATGGAATACACAATGAATGTACAACTGAAACCTTTTAGACGTGAAATTTTACAAAAAAACTAACTATTAAAATAATTATATGAAATAGTTAATTATTCTTTGGTTAGAAAAAACTATTTACTATTGTTTCAGTTTTTTTAATCCATAAAAATTCAACTAGTTACCAATTTAATTCATATTGTATAATTAAAATAATAGTTTCTATTTTTAAATATATTAAATATTTATTTTCTGTGTTTTTATGGATTTACAATTTAACCTGGTTACTTATAATATGCGCTCAATTAGGACCTGTCAATGAAGCTTCAAAATTATAATCAAAGTTAAATCCATTTACTTTTAACTCTTTGAGTATAATACATAGGAAAAGTAATCGATACAGTGTGCTAAAAAACCCCCAATTTTTTTCGTTATTATATGAAAGTCATTTAGTTAAAATTTGGTTTCGATAA
>NW_026106576.1:0-627 GCF_025091365.1 Daktulosphaira vitifoliae
TTTAATTAAAACACATTTTTTTTGAAGTAACCATTTTTAATAGTGGCGCGAAAAATTGATTTAGACAAGTATATTTTTGATTCTGATGAATATTCCTTGTAAACCAGTAGATTTATTTTTAAGAACCAAGCAATTTATTTTTGAAAAGAATTCCATTAAACACGTCAATTTTTATATATGTTTGCCATAAGGTAACAAGTACTTTATTATTTCTCCGTAAAAATTACAATATTAAATTATTTACTATTAATTTCATACTAAATTTAATTATTATTATTCTTTTATTATGCTTATAAATCAAAGAACTACTAACCAGGATATAATTAAAGAAATAGGAGTTTATGTTGCTTTTGGAATAATCCACCAATTTCTTAAAATTAAATACTATCTACAAATTTGCACCAAAGCGTTTCTTATGACAATGATTTAAATCACTGTCGGATATCATCTTTACTTATCTCAACTATATCATATCCCCACTGTGTCGCAATGTCATTGTACTACTTTTTTTTTTTAACATTTGCAGTTTTATAATATAACTTTTCTCATATTTGGTTTTTTTTATGTTCTTTTTAAACATTTTTTTTTGATATTTCATTATATACATGAAAATTGTGTCATTACCTT
>NW_026106577.1:0-627 GCF_025091365.1 Daktulosphaira vitifoliae
TCTATGGGGTTAGTATTGAAATTATTACTATTATTTTTAAGTTAATATTGAAATGTTATTTCTAAAGGGTATGAAAGACTAACGTTTTAATAAAGAACTTAATCATATAAAATCTATACATGAACGAAATTGATAAAATAAGCTAAATAATTATAAATATATATATATAAATGTTTCCGTGATTTATGAGAGTTTTAGTAATATATTAAAATAGTTGAACATTGATAACATAACATTGTAGTATTTATACATTTTAACCTACTTCCACCGTTTTAGTTTTCTTGAATAGAAAAACATTACTTCCCAAATATTACACAGTAATTAAATTCATCTTAATTCTTACGAAACTTGTTATTGACAAATCTTTTTCTACGAATTAGTTGTAATATTTAAATTTTATCGATGAACTATTAGAATTAAATTGAAAATGTAAGTATCACCGTTAACATTTAACACACTATGGTGATATTGTTAAATACATAAATATGTAAATAATGAATTATGCAGATCCAACGAGAAAGCCAAACCCTCTCTTAGTCGTATAGCCTACTTAGCTCTAAATGTTATCTTGTGTTGCATTAAGAATTTTCTAATTGGATTGTATACTTGCTGGGATATACAAGTAGT
>NW_026106578.1:0-627 GCF_025091365.1 Daktulosphaira vitifoliae
GCGGCATTTTTCTCTAGATTTACATTCTCCTCTGCTTACCAAAAATCAAGCTTCTTATCCCAAGCCCATAAATAATAGAACTTGGTGAATCTTTATCTCGATTGACATATGTCTAATGATACTTGCAATTGCTATTTCGATGTTCGTATTATTTCTATCTGATTGCAATTTATTTTATTAGTTTGGATAAATACTACTAATAAATACTACTATAAGTGAGCTAATTTTATTAACCCCCGTCGTAGATTTTAATTATTAGAACAGTATTGATCGTTTTTAAATAATAAGGTTATAAGTAGTTGAAATCATTAAAATAAATTTATAAGTTATTAATTTTATCGTACTGTAAAATAGATAGTGTATACATATTTTTAAAGTCCTAGGAGCGAGATGATTATGCTGTTGCCGGTGCCATTCGAGAAAGAAGTCTCTGGAGCAAGGCCGTGTTAACGCACATGGTACTTGGGGTTACTTGATATACATAAACCATATTCTTACAATTTAACATATCAACAAAATTGTCTCATATCGTACATTTTTTAAATGAACTCATTATTTTTGAACCCTCGAACCACGACCCCGATGATATAATTAATTTTATATAGTAATTCACTTGTACTCTACCAT
>NW_026106579.1:0-627 GCF_025091365.1 Daktulosphaira vitifoliae
TAGGTTAGTACCAACTAAAAAATTAGGTTAATTTTAAAATACTAGCGCTCTTATATGTTAGGCCCGGGACTTTTCAGCCCATGTGTTAATATAAGTTTAAAAAATTGCTTTTAATAATTAGGCTTACTAAAAAGTTAATGAAAATATTTCTTTAAAGTATTAACATTTAAATTAAAATCCTCCAGTCTTTGTTTTTTTTTTTTGAGTGATCTGGGAATACTTTTCGGTATTGCAGAACGACCTAAAACATATTAAATTTAGTAATTTACCTATCCATTCTTTATTTTATTGCATTTACTTGAAGTAAAACTAATACAGCCTACAAAATAGAAGGCAATTTGCTACCAGTAATTTGGCTACATTCATTACCCAAATTTAATATGAATAATTTTAAGATTAAAAAGAAAGTTATTATTAATATGATAAACTATTTATTTACTTAATGTCAATAAACTTTTTTTTTCAACTTTGTATTTCTAATTTTTTTTTTAGGTGGTGAGGGGGTGCTTAGCTCAATCCACAGTTTTTGTGCTGAATTTGTTAATAATTAAATAATAAACGTTCAATATTTTTGTGATTTAAACATTGAAAAATATCAAATTAATTTGTTTAAAAATGTATTCTTAA
>NW_026106580.1:0-627 GCF_025091365.1 Daktulosphaira vitifoliae
AAGACAATACATTAATAATTTTATTCCACCCTTGTCCCATCGCTGATTTTAATAACTGTATGCATTCAAAAGAAAATTAATGCTCTGCGATGAAAATGTCAAAAAATTAACAATTTAAATTTTTTTATTTTTTTAATTTTTTTTAGAGTAGAAGCAATAGTAGTAGTAGTAGCAGCAGAAAATTATTTAGTAAAGTCGTTATTTATCAAAGCTATTAATTAAAAGGTAACAGAGGTAAAAATAAAGAAAATGGGGAATTGTCTTACACAACCTTTTAGTATACTTCACACAAAAGATAATATTCAGAGAAGGAATAACCTTAAACGTTAGTTCTTTTAATTATACAAAACAAAATAATCTATATGTTAATGTTTATCCTGCCAAAACTCCATACTTTGCAACTGTCCGAATATCTTATTTCTTTGATACTTAATTTCATTAAAACAGAATCTGGATAGCGTCCACGGGCATTCATATTTTATTATCTCTACTATTCGAGTACCATTTTTTGGTGTACTTAAAAACTGCATTTCAGCATGAGTATAAACTGCGAAAAAATAATTAATTACAAATTTGTATTAATGCGAAAAACAAGAAGTTAAAAATGAGACGTCATATACTTTTCCC
>NW_026106581.1:0-627 GCF_025091365.1 Daktulosphaira vitifoliae
TAAGTTCAAGGCTGAGCCTTGTTATATTAACACCAATATTACTGTAGTTTCTGTATATATATATATAGAATAAATGGAACATGCATTAAGTCCATGCATTGAATGTTGTTTATATGGGTTGGTGACGTTTGCTAATAAATATTAGCGCGTTGTTCTCATATAAATTAGAACAATCGCTCTAGAAAATTGGACAATACCATTAAGTGTTTAACATTTTCTTCATTGAGACACGTGAATTCTTTTATATATTTTTTTTAACAAATGTATTGACACATTTTATTTTAAATGTTAATNTTTAACAAATGTATTGACACATTTTATTTTAAATGTTAATTATATTAAGTCATCATTATTATAACTTAGACCTCGTCATATAACACTTTACTACTGTATAAGTTATTAATTTATGAGCCTTTAAATTATCTGAAAACTGTGTGACATTAGGTACTTAAATCTATTAACACATATTTAAGTATTCTTTTGAAAAAAAAACAATGTATTATATTCTACAAATCATGATTGTCAGTGAATATTTATCCTCATCGTTAGATATGAATAAAAAGTTAGATGCTTTAAATCATTATATGTCCTTCAACTAGAGATTAAAGTAGTAGTTATTTTTCTAAT
>NW_026106582.1:0-627 GCF_025091365.1 Daktulosphaira vitifoliae
CAGAATCGCGTTCGATGGGTCTAGCCCCTCACTGCGTAAACTATTCTCCAAGACTGCCAGCATATCGCTTTTTGTCGTGGGTTCGTTTAACTGCCTATAAGCGCATTCGCGCAATAATTCCCGACGGTTCATTTGAGCGAGAGTTTTACCGGTCATAGTGAACGTTCCTTACGTATTTANCATAGTGAACGTTCCTTACGTATTTGTCAGAAATAAACAAAAATAAATGAATGAAACGCACGCGCTTATTTGTTTTTGTTATTTAGAAATACGATATCGTCTATCGCGAGAATACGCACTGTGTGTTCGCGTATGAACGTCAACAATGTCGGCCGTTTGTATTATTATTGTTGTTATTATTGTAGTTGTGATTGCAATAATATTGTGGTATTGCGTTGATAGTGGTATGCTATAGCACTATGATACTAAATAGTATATGGAAATGCGATTATTACGATAGAAGTCGTATAATGATTGTGGAGGTCGGGAATAATAATACAAACGATTTTATGGGACCCGGTTATTAAATGTAACGATCGCTGTGGAATGATAACGCGTATGATCACCCTACCTGCCTAGCGGTTTTATCGAAACACTTAAATGATTGTGTTCGCGGCGTTGTGCGAC
>NW_026106583.1:0-626 GCF_025091365.1 Daktulosphaira vitifoliae
TATTTTTTAGCCGTTATATTATTTCTAACAATTATATTGTGATTGTATCAATAGGAAATTTTAGTATCTAGAATTGTAATAAATCAACGTATAAAAAAATCATTAGGTTTTCTATAAAAAAGAAAAAATCAAGCATTAATATATGTACAATGAACAACATTTATGTTTAACACGTCTTTTTTATCAAAAAGGATTTATCAGAGATATGCCGACAAAATTTCTCCTGTAAAATATTGTGTATACAATTATTAAAAGTCAAAACATAGTTTTTATTAAAATATAGTGGAATTTAAAGATAATTAAATTAATTTAAATATAACTTGTGAAACAACAACTGCATTTTGAACCTTATAATATACTTAAAAATGTTTTGAGCAAAAAGAAAAAATTCAAAAACATTCCTTAAATTTTTCATTTTGTAAAACAATGGTTATTTTATTATAGTGACCATAAGATTTTTTTCTAATAATCTAAAAAAGTATATAATAAGTATTTTTTATTCGTTATTTTTAAGAAATAATTAATATACGATTTTGTATATTCATTTTCAGTTTATAGTTAAAATATATTGTTTTTAGTTTAAGATCATAACAGGATTGGTAGTTTTTTTAGAACTGATACTATCA
>NW_026106584.1:0-626 GCF_025091365.1 Daktulosphaira vitifoliae
TTTGATACTTATAAAATTATTTTAAAATTAAGAAACAATTTGAGTTACAACTCCCTACTCTTCTTGGATATGCTACTGATATTGACCACCTAAATTTTACATTTTTTTGTCCAAATAATGACGTATTAATACGTCTATTTTTAACTAACTAAATTAAACTACTTAATTTTAGTAAAGTTCATCTATCTAATTAAAATAATAGTTATCAAAAAAAATTAATACCTTTTTTTCAAATTATTTAAATTGAAGCGTTAATAAAAGTAAAATAACAGTAATTAAAATTAACTAATATCAGATTTTAATGTATGCTGGTCTCAATACTAATATCCATCTATAATGAGATTTTCTTTTTAAATTGATATGATTTTTTTGGTTAAGTATTGTTTCTAAAATTTACCAAATAATTTTGAATTAATAAACCTTTATAGAAGTTGATTGAAAATTTAAATATTATTTATTTCAATATCTATTGTGATAGTAATATTACATTTTCAATAATAATTAATATTATCATCGAAAATTATAAATTTAAACGACATTCTTTACATACGTGGTTGAACAAGTAAACCTATTTTATTAACTTGTTAATAAAATAAATTATCTGTATATTATAGTAAAAAAAAAAC
>NW_026106585.1:0-626 GCF_025091365.1 Daktulosphaira vitifoliae
TATGATTGTTGTAAATTGAAAAATTAGCAGTCATTCTCTCATCATTCATATGTAGTAATTATGAATATTTATAAGTAAAAAATACTCGATTAAGTTACGTTACATATCATTCATCAGATTTGCCGAATCTAAGGTCAAAGTAACTAATTATTAATACATATAATATGTATTGATAAAACAATTATCTAAAACATAATAAATCAAGGTATTCAAAAGAATTAATTTACGCTAAACATATACAATAGTATGTAACCTTAATATTTATAATGTACTGCGGTCAACCAGAAAATTTTGAAATAGGAATAAAATTTTATAAAATAAAAACCTGGTGACATCTGGAAGAAGCATTGTTAAAACTTAGTATTGTCAAAAGTTTTAAATTATAATTTTTGTTTCATCACTAATTATTAAAAAATAACAGTCTGTTTATGAATAAAGATAAAATACTTCACCATCTCAGTTACTTCAACAGCTAAGAAAATTAGTAAATCAATAGAGCTCTGTTATTTTTCATCACGATAATTATCATACTTAAAAAACGAATATATTTTTTTAATAATCAGCATTTATTACAGTAATTATTTTTTTAGCTGAAATTTTAGACTTAAATTTTTTTTTACGAGACA
>NW_026106586.1:0-626 GCF_025091365.1 Daktulosphaira vitifoliae
AAAAAAAAATTCAGCGCAAGCACTGTGAGGATGTGGCATAGTTGGGACAAATATAGATGATATCTCACAATAAATGAAATCGTTATCACAAAACAATTTTATATAAATGTATGCAAGTCTTTAGATAATGTTCAATTTTTAAAAGGATTCGCATGATTATTCCAAAAGCAACCTTTTTTTTTTAATTATATCCGATTAATCTGACCTTCGTGAGTTCATTATTATTATAGTTATGAAATTGAAATTGTAGTTTATCATAAGCCATTGAACATTAGCTAGAACATTTTTATTGGAATGAGTAGTCCATTTCTTTTAATATATTTAAAGGGTTCACATTAAAAGCAGGAAAAATATTTGTAACTAACACATATAGATTTTTTATTATTATATATTTTTTGCAAAAGAGGTGATTAAATATAATATATAAATATATATAAATAGAGATACTTATCCCTGCTCTTATTTGACAGTACTGTTTGACCTATACTATAGGTATAAATAAAATACAAAAAAAAATGCTGTAGAAAACAGTACAGAAAACGGTAATTTTATTATACAAAAATAATGTTTCTTTTTTAACTTCAAGGATAATTTACATATAGAAGACAAGTCATCAGGACAATTTT
>NW_026106587.1:0-626 GCF_025091365.1 Daktulosphaira vitifoliae
AAACTCTTTTAAACTTATAAAAAGAAACAAATCTTAAATATTTTATCAATTGACGCAAAATAATTATTATTCTACATAGAAAAAAAAGTTTGTAAGATATTAATGGAAAAAAGTTTTACAAAGAAAATTTCTTTTAGAATAAGATTCCATTTTTTTTTTTTGATAATCTCGTGCGACTTTGAAGTGTAAATTACTTTTTTTTAACTCGAAACAATTTGCACATAAATATAATAAATTATTTTAGTATTCTAATATTCTAATTGGATTTTTAATCACCCATAACTATTCTCAAACAATTAATTGATATAATGGCTCACTCACAGCATAGAGTTTCAAATTTAGACAACACGTAATTATTTTTTCTCTCCCTCTACTTGTTATTATTTTTGTATTAGAAAATTTACCCGAGCAACGAGGTAATGTATAATTTTAAAAATACATACAGACTAATTAAACGAAATAAAGATCTTTAGAAAATTAGGTGTTGAAAAAATACAACATGTTTTATTTACTAAATTATAGGTACCTACAATGCGCTCAGTGAGTATTTCCAACGAGAAAAAGTAAGGAAAAAACAAATAAAAGTACAACCTCAATGACTGTGATTCACGCGAAATACTCGGAAA
>NW_026106588.1:0-626 GCF_025091365.1 Daktulosphaira vitifoliae
AAATTTTACCTTTGAAATTGTTACAAAAATATTTCAAGCTTTAAACATATGTTAAGTTAAAGCTTATGTTACATACTATAAGTTAAAAAATATTTATTCGAATGAGTTCTATATGTAAATCGTCCCCAAAGTTAGACAAAAAATATTATTTTGGTATAAAGATCAGGGTATTTATTTTTCAATTTTTGAGGGTAATGGTAATATTTTAATAAAATATTTTAATATGAATAGAAAATACCACCTTCTCACTAGGGGAAAATAAAATGAGAATCAATTGAACTTTTGAAAGAAATTTAAACTATAAAAATAATTAAGAAAAAATGCAAAAAGTTATTTCAACGAAGGTAATATACTGTTTTATAGTCGAAGCGGCCACAGTACATTATATATACTTGTAGCTAAAATGGACAATTTAAGCTAGTTCCAAAATTCATAATCGTCTTTTTTTCCTTAGAGGAGATAAAATATTCAAAATGTATGTAAATTTTTCATTTTTTGAGGGTAATATCTTTAACTAGACACTAGTTGTGACCAATAGACGTATCGTTGAATACGATACGATTTATCATAAAGAAAAGATCAGAAATTAATTTATGTTTTTTTAATTTAAGTTAATTACATAAGCT
>NW_026106589.1:0-626 GCF_025091365.1 Daktulosphaira vitifoliae
CCCCGAGACACATTGGGCTACCACAATTACGCCTTGATAAATTTTTTACATAGATATAAATATTTTTGAATCTTATTATGGTCAGGCCATAGGAAGATTTGAGAAATATTGGTGTCGATCTCTCAATAAAAAAAAATACTCTCTCAAAAAAATACTTATTCAATAAATGTTAAAATTAATAAGGGCAAATTATAAATTATATTTCTAATAAAATATAGTGTTTAGAAATTTTTAAAAACAAGAAAAATCAGTCATAGATTTTGTGTAGCTAAATTTTATTATTTAAAATTTCAATCATTTTTGTAAGTAATTATATTGACTATATGACGTATAGTGTAAATCGTATACGTAGTATATTTAATACCAAAATCAACATTGGATTATTTGAAATATTATTGCGTTACGTAGGAAATAAGGTAAGCACAATTTAACCTATGATTTCGAACCTCCAACAATCAATTGGTAATAAACCATTGATAAAAATTAAATACGAAAATTAAACAATTAATTAGAAAATTAATTAATAAAAATTAAAGAGAATAAATTAATAAAAAAATATTATAAATTTAATAAATAAATATGTATTAAATGTATTCATTATTCCCGTTTTGCAATTAATAGATCAA
>NW_026106590.1:0-626 GCF_025091365.1 Daktulosphaira vitifoliae
TAAAAATGATTGAACTATAAAAGAATACAATATTTGATATGTAATTTATTATTTTTCAATAAAATTGTGTGTTGTTTTTTTTATTATGTTTTATATTCTTTGAGCTTGTACATTAAAATAATAAATACATTGACATTTTAAACACTTAATAATAATTTTGCAATAAATAATAAATAACTAATAAAAAATTTAATCTTAAACTATTAAATTTTTATATTCATCGTTACATTGATTCAGTTTAGTATTAGATTTAGACTATTTTTCAAAATAATAAGCGAACTATAAAAATAGTTTCTAACAAATATTTATCATAAATTTATAAAAATATATTGTCATAACCTATTTCTATGAAAAATTAACATATAAAAAGTTATATACAATAACGATCATGTAGTTAAACCAAGTTTTCATTTCGTATGAATTAAAATTTATTTGACAATTGCAAACTAAAGTAGTGAAAAATGATTTTTAATTTTTTTATCAGTATTGTAGTTACGATTATTTGGCGTACAATGCAAGTCAATACATCTTTTTCAACAAATTTCTTACCGAGTAAACATTTAGAACTTAAAAAAGCAGTCGAACTGAATACTGGATTTGAATATCCTCCTCTGGATGAGTTACAA
>NW_026106591.1:0-626 GCF_025091365.1 Daktulosphaira vitifoliae
AAATTTGTCCCGACACCTTATCTTCTATGTGCAAATGGCTGCCGAATTTCAACAAAAAATGTAATATTTGCGATAAAAATCACCTACTATCGTGAAATTTTTTGTACTTATAACTGCCATAACTTTTTCAAATATTAACAAATCAAAATAATATTTTTTTATATTGAAACTTTAGGTAATTTCCTTTCATTTGATATAATTTTTTTTTTAAATCTAACACTTATTATGGTAATCTAAGTCATGTCAAAGTAAAAAAGATATAGATGTAAAATATAGCTTTTAATTTAATTATGATGCCACTAAAAAATTATTGTAATATTATTTAAGATTATATTTAGCTTGCTGCTTACAATGTAATAGTTCGTTACTTCCAGATTATATAGATGAGAACAACTTGTGTGCTCCTTGTAAAAATCGGAAAACAACTTCTAAAGCGAAAAAGTTGTATTTACAGATTTTAAATCAAACCCAAAATAAATAGTTTAACATTTTTCTTTAAAATTATTAATTATAATTCTCATACATATAAAATAAAATTGATTATTGTTTTTAGCTTCGATGCGAAGCTGAGAAGGTATTAATTTTACTATGATGTGTTTTTTTATTTTTTTATTTTTTTTTTTGTG
>NW_026106592.1:0-626 GCF_025091365.1 Daktulosphaira vitifoliae
ACAAAAAAAAAAAATAAAAAAATAAAAAAACACATCATAGTAAAATTAATACCTTCTCAGCTTCGCATCGAAGCTAAAAAATATTACTGTACAATATTCCATTAAAAATATAAATTTTTGAAATTGTATTTTATTATTGTATGTACAGGGGACATTAAATTTGTTCAAAATATTGGTGGTATGGATACGAAATACTAAATAAGAAAAATACTTATTTTAAAACTACTTAAATTGCTATTAAATACAGTTGAATAAATTTTATATTTCTTTCAACAATAAATTATGTTCTTGTTTATCGAGACAAATAAATTATTTGATTAACATGAAAAGAACGTATTAATAAGTCCATGATATAAATTTAAAAAAACTGCAGTTTACTTCAATTAAGAAATGTTTAGTATTAAATAAAGTGAACTTGTTAGTTTGTTCATAAAGCTTTAAAATGATATACAAATATAATAATGTAATATTTTTTCCAATAATGTTGATGTCGGTAAGTTGTGTTAAATCACTTAATACTGGTTATAATTTAATTGAAAATAATTTTGGACAACTAAAGTTATTAAAGTGTTCTTATTTGTATAATGACTTATTTAACTTGAAAGTACATAAGTTAAACTTAGAAA
>NW_026106593.1:0-626 GCF_025091365.1 Daktulosphaira vitifoliae
AACTAGATAAGAAGTTTTAAATATTTTATATGAAAATTTTTCATATATATTATAATTAATAAATAAAAATCTTTTTACAAAAGGTATACAACTGTATCAAGTTTCATTCGAACAAAAATTGATGTTAGTGAATTTTATTTTACTGAGAATTAACTTTTTTACATTTATACAGTATAAAAAGATGTATCTATTTTTCCATAAATTTTTTCGAAATTTTCTTGAGTACAACAAAACATTAGTCCATTGTTGTCATCGTTACTTTTATTCAAACCTTCGACACAAGTATTTGGACAAATGTACAAATCATCAGTGATGTTCTGGTACGGATTATTGAGCCCAATATATACAGTACCACTTTCTGTATCAAGGTTGTGCACCAACTTCCAATAATACAAGGGTACTGTTATCTTATTAGGTGGTAGCAAATGAATGGGCTTCTGGACTCCATTTATGTCTTCTAAAGTGCAAACTCCATATGTTCCTGTAATTATCACATATTTAGAGCTATCATGAGACAACTTTTCCCTTGTTTTCTTTTCAAGATTTGACCATAGTGCTCCATTGAATACCTGCCATTGAGGTGCCACATTAGCAAAATAAAATCTGCAACACAATGACCATTATTT
>NW_026106594.1:0-625 GCF_025091365.1 Daktulosphaira vitifoliae
AAAAAAAAAAAGTAAATTATTATGTTTTATTTTATCTACACACTCGGCGTGCTGTCATGTTTAATAATATCGGTAGCCCTACTACAAGTTGTGTGGGACACTTAAATTTTGTTTCATTTCATCAAGTACTTCATATTTAAATGTATTGCAATATTTTAGATCTTAATTTACATTCATAACGAGTGAAGAATACAATTGTTAACACCAAAGAAAAACCATAGTGTTTATTTTATAACGGATTCCTGTTATATAATGTACATGCCAAAATTAAAATATTAAATTTGTAACAATAGCACACAGCAGCGTGAAAACGTTGCCTTGAAAATTAGCATGCCATTCCTTGTCATTAGGTTTTTATTGTTGGAAGAAGCGTCACGAAAAACTATTAGTATAATATTTTAAGGACTAATTGTCGAATATTAAATAATACGAAAACGTTACTTGTTAGATGATTCTAATCACTTCATATCCGAAAATGGCCGTACGCATATGGTTCCGATAACAAAATAATAAAAATATATTTTTTCAATTAAACAAAACATGGGAACACACAAGAGAAAAGGTCCGGCACGAATTGGTCGTAATGCGCAATGAATCGAAACAAAGCAAATAACATGAAATATTA
>NW_026106595.1:0-625 GCF_025091365.1 Daktulosphaira vitifoliae
CCAATAAAGTAAATATTTTAGGACATTTTGAATACACAGTGATATCTTTTGATATTTTTATAATTCATTAAAGTTGATTTTAAAACCTAGATTTCGCTAAAAATTACTTCAAAAATTTTTAATTTGGGGTAAATCATAAAATATTTTTTTTTATTTCATTTCATTTAAACTAATTTAATATTGTTATGTTTAACAATTGGAAACATCTTTGTCGTTATTTTGATGATAAAAAACATTTTAATAAGGCAAATCGAAAATTGATTTTAATATAATGGTTTATTAGTGGAAAAAAAAATATATTATTTTTATTTGTTTATAATGTTCCTAGTAAATTATTAAAGGAATATATACTTTAAGAATACGTAAAATTATAAATACTATTTCTAAAGTTTTCGCAACACGATAAAGCTATGAATAATGAAAAACATTTCAAATTTTTAATTTAGCTACTAATTTAATTAAAACTTATATTATAATTAAAAAATACAATGCAATTAATTTAATTTTTTTATAAATTTTAATAAGTACTAAAGTATACTAACTCAACAATAATGCACCTTTTAGATTTGAATTGATTAATTTAGTTTAAGAAGCATGAATTTAATGACCGAGATATTCATGTAAT
>NW_026106596.1:0-625 GCF_025091365.1 Daktulosphaira vitifoliae
AAAAAAAAAGTATGTCGAATAAAAGAAAAATATAAATAGTACTTATCTTAAAAAAATTATAATACATACATTTTTCAAAAATTTATAGCTTTATAAAGTTAGAAATGTAAATATAAAATCAAGAATTTTAACACAAAAATAGCATAAGATAGCCTTTTTCATCGTAAAGACAAAATAAAGTACGAAATTTTTTTTCATAATTAAGTATATTTCATAAGTTTTAATTTAAGATATATACATAAAAGTGTCAGTATTGCTGAAACACTTTCAAAAGTTAAGTTGAAAAAGTTAATTTTTTATGAAAAAGTTGTCATTTTAAATCCTTCCCGTGAGCAGGTAAAGAGTTAGATTTAAAAAAAAATATATCAAATAATAATAACATCATGCATCAATAAAAAAAAAAATTGTATTGATTTGGTCAGTTTTGAAAATGTTATGGCAGTTTTAAGTAAGAAAAATTGAAAAAATTAGCGATTTTTAAATTTGTAATTTGTTTAGAAATTTCCCCATTTACGGGGAACGAGAGATATTTTTTCAATTTTTGAGGGTAATGTCTTCGACTAGATACAATTTGTGATCTTTTGACGTATCGTTGAAAGAAATCGGTTCAGTGAGAGCTGAGAAA
>NW_026106597.1:0-625 GCF_025091365.1 Daktulosphaira vitifoliae
TAAATTCTTCAATCTATATGCATACTCAGAAACTAAGCCAATATATTTTAATACTCTTGTAACTAAAGCAGTACGAAAAAAATTGTCTTTAACGTATTTATGATTGTACACATTTTCATTATCACCATTTTTATTGTTGCTTTTTATCAATTCTGCCAAACTGATTCTATTACCTGTTGGCAGAATTACGATTTCATTTTGAACGTATTCCCAAGACCGAGTTTTCGTTATTTCCAATGATTCGTCAGAACGTCGTGTATAAGAATTAAAAAGAGCTCTACTTGAAACAATTGTGACCACAATAATAATAAATTTAATAAATAAGTTTAAAATCATCTTGTTGATTAATTATCTATTTATTAAAATTAATACTTTTTATCACAAATATGAATAATAAACGAATTGAGGTATACTTTGACATGTATTAAATGAAAAATTCACGATTGTTAGTGATATTTATAATATTTTTAATTTGTTGATGTGTATATTGTGTTCACTATAAATTTTGCCAACTTAATATACACCGCTTTTTAAATTAATAATAAATTTCGATATTTTTGTAAATTGTATTTTTTTACGTCATAAAACTTACACACAAATAATTGTTATTTTAACTATTTACATA
>NW_026106598.1:0-625 GCF_025091365.1 Daktulosphaira vitifoliae
TAACAATGTGCGAAATGCTTCAGTTTGCTAAAATCGTATCACCGTCGAATAAGAAAATCTGAAATTTCTAGTCATAGTCTGAAGAGTTTTATAAACGATAATTTATAATTTTATATGAGAACCCATTAAATCTTAGTATTATTATATCATAAATTAATATTTAAAAAATTCTTGTAACGTTTAGGATTTAGGCATCGATCTGTCTATAAAATAATCTATTGTTAGTTTCCGTTAATAGAAAATCTAATCACCAGAGACTATTCGCCACTGATATGTGAAATGAATATATTTAACGCGCATAGAACTTCATAAATGTGTTGATTTTCTACTACTCATAAGTCATAAGTTCATACTTTGTATTAAACTTCGATGAGTTATTGGTTTTACAATCTGTCATCTAAGATTCACATCTTGTAATATACTTCAGAAATTGCCTAAAATGTAATTTTTCACCGCGAAGTTTACATTTAATTTAAAATTATTTCATGTAAACAAAGTTAAGACGGGCGATATGCGCGAAGTAATAAAACTATAAGAACAACCTTTTTTTTTTAAATTAAATTAAATTATCAATTACTTTCACATGTTAGGTTAAGTTTTAAATTTAAAATAAAATATGAGTAAC
>NW_026106599.1:0-625 GCF_025091365.1 Daktulosphaira vitifoliae
GAATTTAAGCCTTCGGGCTTATACTTTAGCGCCACCGACTCAAAATCGGCACCAGTGGCTCCGCGCACTAAAACCGATAAAAAATATGCCTACAACTAAAATGTAACTCGAAAAAATACATCAAAAATCGCCAAAAACACCTGAGCTGTGTAACACACGTGTTACCACAGCCGTAGTCCGCGCGATAGTAGTAGATAGGGACATGAGTCCTGCGTATGGTGTCGCCTTGCAGCTTACCTACAACCCCGACCCGTTTTAGCGCTGTGGCGCTATTCACAGATCGGGGCAGAACAGAAGAGCCGGAACGATTTCTCGGTCCGGACCCGTTCTGGGTCTTCTAAGGAACACCAGCACCGCATTGGCGGGAACTCCACACCGTTGCGTACCTGTCGTCTTTGAACCCCGCATCGTTCGTAGAAACCCCGGTTGGGGCGTGACCCTATCCCGGCCACTAAACGCATCTGGTAGGCGTCTACACCTCCGGTGATTGACTCCCACCGGTAGAGCAGAACAAGAAGTCAGGGAGCGTCTCGCCCAGCACAACCAGTTCTCACTGATCGAGTGAGCTAACCTATCACCCAACAACATGTTCCTGACCAAGCTTGGCCATAACCACATAGTTGCT
>NW_026106600.1:0-625 GCF_025091365.1 Daktulosphaira vitifoliae
CTTCGGAAATTTTCAAAACACCTTTCAAATAATTAATGTTCAAAAAATACATCTGTTTAAAATTTTATTTTAAGTAACAATGTATATAAAATATTATTAATATATTTAAAGATAATTGCAAAAAAAAATTAATTATTGAATAATTTTATCTACGCAAAATAAAGGTTTCAGAACCTAATGAAATATAGAGAAAATGTTTTTATATGTTTTTACTGACTTTTTAAAAAATGTCATGTTCAAAAAATAACGATGCTAAAAAAATAAATTTGAGTAATTGTTGTTCAGTAACTAATCTTGTAATAATACATAGTTTATTTTATTATTTGCTTTTTAAAAGAATGTATGATATATTCAACTTACTTATGGGTTTAATCGTTGGTATATTATGATCTAGAAATATATATACGTGTAATAATTATATTTAACTCATAAAGTTCCATTTGACTCTTTAAGTTTTTTTATAATGTAAATCATTTGTAATGTATTTTATACTCTTAAAAAAAATGCTATAATTTTGTTATATAGATTTATCATTAATCATGGACTACTTAATTAATCAAAGATTAATATCTAGATTCAAGATATTAGTTATCAATATATAAAAATATATTAAATATTATTAATA
>NW_026106601.1:0-252 GCF_025091365.1 Daktulosphaira vitifoliae
CAGTATTAATTTAAAACAATTTTTTTTGTTCTTAATTATTTTTTTTATATGTAAAAACTATTTTTTAATAATATTAAAACTGAGAAGTTATAGAAAAAGTCTAATTGCACATTTGGAAACATCGCGAAAAGTTTATTTAGAATAGTATATTTTTGTTTCTGAAGGAAGTTCCTTGTAGTCCAGTGTATAAAACTTATAACTTTGTTAATTGTTATAACTTTATCAAAAATGACCAAATCAGTATATTTTTTT
>NW_026106601.1:289-625 GCF_025091365.1 Daktulosphaira vitifoliae
TTTTAGCTTCGATGCGAAGCTGAGAAGGTATTGGTTTTACTATGATGTGTTTTTTTTTTTGTGTCTGTTACCACTTTTTCTCAGCTCTCACCGAACCGATTTCTTTCAATGATACGTCAAAAGATCACAAATCGTATCTAGTCGAAGACATTACCCTTAAAAATTGAAAAAAATTCCCTCGTTCCCCGTAAAAGGGGGAAACTTCCAAAAAAATTACGAATTTAAAAATCGCTAATTTTCGAAATTTTCTCAATATTTTTTACTTAAAAGTGCCATAACTTTTTCAAAAATAAACATATCAATATAATTCTTTTTTATATAGATGCATAATATCAT
>NW_026106602.1:0-625 GCF_025091365.1 Daktulosphaira vitifoliae
CCATACAACTCTGATGAAATTGTCTATATTATTCAGTAATGCGTATTTAAAATTGACATTTTTCGCATAATATTTTCTATACGTTTAAAATTATTACTGCGTCGATAATTATGTTTTTACTCGCATTTGTATTGCGTGCAAGTGAGTTGAAATAATCGAAATAAATGCATTTGTTGTGTATTGGCAGAATGAGAGTGAAGGTGTTTGCTTATGAGTAACCATGTAGGTGACCAGAAGCTTCCTACGACAAACATGGTTGTTAACATAATACCGTTTTCGCAATATATAATATGTGACAAGTAATAATATAATTACTAGGAGTGTATTTAAAAATCACTTAATGTGGGCAGACTATTTTATATGATGTCATTTTTAAACTGTAAAAGACTTCTTAAAAGATTTTGTATATTTTATTATAAGATACCATTCGCAAATAATGTTTTGAAAATTTTCTTGAATTAAAAATAATAGCGTGGTTTAAAAATGAACGTCTCCTATTAAAAACTTTTTACTAAAGAATAACATAAAATAATCTGCTTAATGAATCTAAATTTATATTCTGAATAAAAATATTCATTGTGTTCACTATTTTGTATTAAACTTTACTTCGTGTTGAACCGATTCG
>NW_026106603.1:0-625 GCF_025091365.1 Daktulosphaira vitifoliae
AAATAATTTAAAAATTTGATTAAAAGAATTATTTTCCGTCGTTAAGAATAAATTAGTAATTACTTTTTCTTCCGACAAATAATCACTTTTAGAATTAAGTTAATTAATATTTGCTGATGATATCGCTTTCTGCGCAGAAACAGAAAATGACCTGCAAAATATTTTAACTAAGGTCAATAAAATATTATGGGACAAATATAGAATGCGATTAAATAAAAAAAAGACAAAGGTTATGGCGTGCAGCAAGACAAACCCTTCTCAACTTAATATATACATAGATAACGCACGCATAGAACAAGTCCAACACTTTAACTACTTAGGAAGTAAAATAACGGAAGATGGCCGTTGTAAAGATGAANTACTTAGGAAGTAAAATAACGGAAGATGGCCGTTGTAAAGATGAAATTTTAAGTAGAATAGCGCAAGCGAAGAGGGCTTTCCAGAATAAAAAACACCAACTAACCACCATTAGTATGGATTTAGAGGTAAGGAAAAGGTTCTTAAAAATATATATTTGGAGTATTGCCTTATATGGCTATGAAAACTGGACAATCAGTGCAATAGAGAAAAGAAAACTAGAGGCCTTCGAATTGTGGTGTTATCGTAAAATGTTAAGAATTAAATG
>NW_026106604.1:0-624 GCF_025091365.1 Daktulosphaira vitifoliae
GTTTAAAAAAAATATATAATATTTTATTTTAATTAATTTAATTTATGTTGAATGGAAATATATAATAAAGAATTTAAATACAATTGATACTATGATTATATATATATTATAAGAATTAGTCAATCCGTTTAAGATAACAAATTAATTTAATTTAACAAATTTACTATAATTAATGCACTAAAATGAAGAATTTTTTTAACGATATGTTTTGCATTAATTTTAATATTTTCAATTTTCAGTGGGTAATTAAAAAAATTTTAATTGTTTTTTATTTAAAAATTATGTTTCATCAAAAACCCTTTGAATACTCAAAAATATATATTTTGAATTATAAGTCATTTCAAGTGCTGTTTTAAAAAAGATTAATACAATAGTTGAAAAATAAAAAGTTTAAAACTTTGTTACACGTAGTACATAATCATTTCAAATTATTGAAAAATTATTGATTAACATTATTTGTTCTGTATTTAGTTGTGAGGATGAATATAGCCAGGCAAGTATTTGTCAACTTGGGAAAATCCGTTGAACTTCCTGCATCCCCCCCAAAAAAAAAATACTTCCGATCAATATTTTAAAAATTATTAATAATTAAAAGTAATAACTGATGGTTAGACGTGGGTGCTG
>NW_026106605.1:0-624 GCF_025091365.1 Daktulosphaira vitifoliae
CAAAAAAATTTCCTAAATTAAATACTTCTATAATTGATACGTATGTGACTGTATTAAATTAATTATTTCTTAAAGAATTTTTCTTTTAGATTAAATTGGATTACATGTGAAAATTATAAGCTTAGTATAAATTAAAATTGTAACGTATACTTATCTCAATATTTATAAGATTCTTACTGAATATTAGTGCTTTTCCAATCGTTTTTATGAATATTGCTTTAAAAAATATTTAAAGTGTATTTTTATTATTTCATTAAGTTAATGATAATAGTTTTATTAAATAATACTAAAAAAAAATAATTTACAATGATAATCTGTTTTTAAATTTTAAACAAAATATTTATTTAGACATCTAGTAAAAATTTAATAAGTATACTATTTTCTGTAAAAAAATTTATTGAAATCAAATGATTTTATTATTTAACATTTATTTTAACTTAAGTTTTATTTTTAAAAATGTGTTGATCCAAGAGATGGTGAAATTTTATATGGGATTAAAAATTTAAAGAAAAGATTATTAGGACCAAAACATGTATATAAAGTACGTGGTAAAAGAGTAAAACTTCGAACAAGAACATCTGTTTCTGCAAATTCAATGAATCAGTCTAACATTTCATCCATTCC
>NW_026106606.1:0-624 GCF_025091365.1 Daktulosphaira vitifoliae
TTTTTTATTTTGTTTTTAGCAGAAATATTTGTTATATTTAATAAAAGTTTTAAATTTTCTTATTATATTTATTTGAAATAACAAATATGATGTAATTAATGATAATTTTATCGATTATCTACTGTAATAACTTCTAAATAAAAATTAAAAATATAAATAATTGTTTACAAAATTTTGAACTTAATAAATACATAGTGTATAACTGTTTAATAATAATTATGTGAAATATTACCAAAAATAATTTTTCAATAATGTTTATTTAATTTTAATAAGTGATTAATTTATCATTGATTACTAAATTTCTCTTAAAGTAATAATCTTAGAAACATTTTTTTTTGGCTTTGTTAGGTACTATGTATCTCTCAATTTATATATGGTTCAATATTTTATAAGTTCGTTTTTTGCCCCTCATAAGGGTATAAATTTTATTTTAGCTTCGATGCGAATTTTAAGATGACAACATACATTTTAATTTAATTAAATAAAATGATCTATTTTGAAAAATGATTGTTCGATAATAACTATTGAACAAGTACTTCGGATATTATTAGTATTTTTATATTTGGGCAGATAGAAATGTGCGCCCGTAAACCGTCTAATGATTAAAATAGTCATATATATATA
>NW_026106607.1:0-624 GCF_025091365.1 Daktulosphaira vitifoliae
ATCACAAACACTTGCTTCGATCGCCATCGAAGAAGAAGATACACGTGGAAAATGCCAGGAGACATAAATAGATACCAAATAGATTATATCATGGTTAAGAACAGATTTAAAAATCAAGTAAAGGAAAGTAGAAGTTACCCAGGAGCGGATATAGATAGCGATCGCAATCTAGTAATGATGAAGCTTTTTTTTTATAGTGATTTTAATCACTGACAGATATCATTATACTTGATTCAACTATGCCACGTCACTACTGTGCCCCGACCCCCTGTGCTGGGTTTTTATTAATCACTCTTTGACAAAGCCTACGTTACCGCAAAGCCTCCAAAAATTGCCAAGTGATCTGACTTACGCTCGTTATAATTCGAGTTATTTATATAATGGTTTATGTGAAATGAATTTGACTATTAGCTATTATTGTACAAATTTATCATTAATTTCGAAATAGTGCCTTGTCTTATTAGGTCTATTTGAAAATTATAACTATTAAAATTCGTATAATAATTTTTAATCAAATTAAATATCATTAACAATTATTAATATGAAAATTTAAGACTTTATTATTATTAACATATTCTGAATATTGTAATAACAACAATATCTTTCAAAACAATAGATAAAATT
>NW_026106608.1:0-624 GCF_025091365.1 Daktulosphaira vitifoliae
ACAGGCAGTGTTTTAATGTCACTATTTACATAATAACATAATGAAAAGCATGACGTGGTAATACCCCATGTGAGTAATTTTATCGGATATTGTTTTATGTTATTAAAATAAATTGATAATCTAGTGATACGACGGAATGATTATGAAATATGTACAATACATTTAAAATATAACTTTATAGGTCAGATTAATTTTTAAATATTTATACATATTATGTTACCGATTATTTATGGACATAAATAAAAAAAATTCCTACTTTAAATATCAACTTTATTCATTTTTATGCTCAAATAAAAGTAAATATTTAATAATATCATTGCTGATTATATTGTCAATTTGTGTTGGAATAGAACGTGAAAACAATTCTTAAAGAAAATTAACTCAATAAAGAGAATGTCTAAGTAGCAGAATTATTACTTTTTAATTAATCTAAAAAGTAAATTTTAATAAAAAATGGTATATTTAATTAGTATATAATATATTTACAATTAATCATTTTGATTAGTAAAATTGTCGTAAACAATTATTATAACAATAATAGTTTTGCTTGTTAAATTTTTCATGCCCATCATCAACTCCTTAGCCTCCAACTATTTGGGGTCGACTCTTCCTTAATTTACAGAA
>NW_026106609.1:0-624 GCF_025091365.1 Daktulosphaira vitifoliae
ATGTCAGTTTCATTTACACACATACACACTCGTAAAATACGTATGGTTGTAAAAACAAACAAATACTGGGTGTCATTGCTACACTGTCATCGCCATCCCACCCAAGATAGTAATTCCTTGTTGCAATTTACCCATGCAGGGTACAGTACACTTTGTATTTCCCTTTTATTAAGTGTACACGCCTAAGAATAGAAGAGAAAAACACATACATGGAGATGAGAATTTTCATTCGACCGCATGTCACCCCTTAAGGTTGACTTGACGTGCACAACGGTTAGGTTGTACGCGTAACTGGTAGACGTTGATTTATTCTATTGTTTGCTTCTATCTACCACTTTGACGAACCCGGAAGCAGAGTAGTTCAAACGTAAAAGTGTATTTGCTACTACCAATGGGAATAAACGTAATCAGGTCAATTTTCAAAAGAAAATAATGTTAGTCAATGCTGCTCCGGTAATAAAAATATAAACTTCTTTATTTATTTATCCCTATATCTAATTAATGTGAAGAATTATTTGTTCAGTTACTATATATATATATAGCAATAATGTTATTTCTTTAGGCTTCTATTATTAGAGTTCTTTGAGTGTCTAGGCTTATAAAGAATATGTACTAAAAATAAAA
>NW_026106610.1:0-624 GCF_025091365.1 Daktulosphaira vitifoliae
ATCTATAGTTAATGTAAATTAATTAGTGCATAAGGATACAAATAACAATTTTGAGTATACCTCATTATTTTTATCTTCTATTGTTAATGTACATTGCTTATGTTCTTCTGTTAATTTAGCTATAGTATCGTGTAATAATGAAGTATCTGAATATACATCACTATTTTTAATTAATCTGAGATCATCAATTTTCATTATAGCAATTGTTAACTGATCATTTTTGTCTATTACTCAATTTCTTAGAATATTTACTTCGGATTCTAAATCCTATCATTTTTATTTAATTTATAATAATATTAATTTGTTATAGTAACTTTAAAAAAATTCATTAGATGCTTACCTTTATTTGTTTGTTAAGCTGCTTAGTTGATAAAATTTGGTCAGATTCGTGTTTTTAAATAGCTTCTTCAGATTTCAAAAGTCTATTTAAATGTTCTTGTATTCACATAACAACATCATCTAATGAGGCAAGTATTCGATTAGGAGAACTATTTTTTTCTAAGCTGATATTATTGCGTAATTCACATCGTTTACAAAAAAAATGTTTTTAAATAATTGAGAAAATCAATTCATATGAATTGATGGTAAAATTTTAATATATATATATATATATATATATATATA
>NW_026106611.1:0-624 GCF_025091365.1 Daktulosphaira vitifoliae
ATATGTAGATAATCGTGGAACGATTATTTATAATTAGACGTGACGAAGTCGAGCAAAACAATAAGTTTCTATATGATTTATGTGATTAATAATGTGAATATCCCTATCGACAGTTGACTTTTTACCATCATCGCGATCACTACTTTTGTCTGATAATTAACTTAACTTTTCTACCACGTATATATAGTATGTGTGTGTATCGCTGTCAGCTCCCTGTTGGATTATATCATCTCTAATTATCCAGCAGGTTGTATTATCTATATAATATTTCAATCACTTAATAAATATTTATTTATATCATTGTTAACCAAGAGTGTTATATATATATATATGTATATATATTTTGTAGTGCGACCCTTGGTAGTTCTTCTAAGGGAATATAAATTAAATAGGAAACCTTAGTACCTAAGGTAGATATAGCCTAGCTAGCTATCCCCCCGTTGGTCCCTTTGTAGGAGGCCATATAATATGGTATAATAAAAGGGACCGATAACGATGAAAGGAGAACATATAAAACAAAACCAGTTGGTTCTTTAAACTTTAAAAAACATAATTGTATTTTCATAAAGCACATAAAAAAATTAACATCAACGCCATAATAATAACTTCGTAATGTAACATTGC
>NW_026106612.1:0-624 GCF_025091365.1 Daktulosphaira vitifoliae
ATTTTTTTTGTGTTCATCAAGCATTTTAAAAACACGTAAAGTTAATAATTTATATTGTAAATTAGCAAAAGTATTAAAATTGGTGACTATTTGGGAACTAACAACAAACAGGGCAGCTGAACATCAGTGCTGAGACGGCGATTGAATGATCCACTGCGCCACACGATGCCCCAACACATACGTGTTGTATATTAACAAAGACAAAATAAATTAAATTTTAAAATACATAATTTTTTTTCGTTTTCATCGACAGGGCTGTTTCAAAAGCGGTTACTCTCAATTCGAGATTCCCTAATGCTGTTTGGGTGCAAATATTTTCTCTAATATCACCTACCTCTTTATTTGCCAAATACATAGAAGCGCTGATGTCAGGTGCCTGGGTATTCGATACACCAGAGTTGTTTGTGGTGCGGTGAATGCACTACATTGATTGTGGGTGTCTGGTGTGGTTGAACTTTATGATGTAAATACATTCATCATGTGTGTGGGTGCACGATGATGGGTGAGTGGGCGCGGGTAGTCATTATAGCCTACAACACCATAGGAGGATTCACTTGCGCTTCACTATCGCTATTTTGTGCTACAGTGCTATTCTGGGGTTCATCTACTATATTGATCGCGTCT
>NW_026106613.1:0-624 GCF_025091365.1 Daktulosphaira vitifoliae
AGTAGGTTATAAAAGAATTGAATCTATAATTTGTTTTAAGGTCGTAAGAGTTCAAATGACAGATTGTTTTTACTTTTTTCTAAAGTAAAAAATATACTTGCATTTTTTTTTTATATACTGTATTTGACGCACATTCAATACTGCACTATCAACTGTCATATAATTGGTAATAACAAGTTCGAAACATTTAAAAAAAATAGTCACTGCACATTTGCTAAAACTCAAAGAGATTGACGAGTAATAATAGCGTATAAAAAAAAAAAATACACAGAAAATCCTCAGGCTCTAATTAATATGCTAGGAAATAGCCAATAAACAAATAAGCGAGTAAACCAAGCATACCAAATTACATTACTCCACCGACCGCCANAAACCAAGCATACCAAATTACATTACTCCACCGACCGCCATGATAATAATTCACTAGTATACCAATTAACGTTAGGTATTTTTTAAATAATACTATTAATTGACCTTAAAAACAAGATTTTGTAGGCGCTCGAAAAAAATAATTTGTATCTTTGTTACATAACAATACTAAAAGACTTTATACTAACAACAAATGTGTCGATCTCGGAGATGGATCGTTGCGACACCAAACCGGTAAGAACGGAATGCAGTGCA
>NW_026106614.1:0-624 GCF_025091365.1 Daktulosphaira vitifoliae
AATGTGTTTTCAGTCAATTCAATACGATACAATGATTATTTTTTTAGAAATGAAAGTTCTATTTCTATTGTGAAGGCATTAGATATTTGTACACTTTAACCTTACTTTTAATTTACTTTAATGGTGTCATTTGTACAAGCACACTTAAAAAGTCTCAGTTGCAACTGAATTACAGTATGAATAAAAAATGTTCCCATGCTTTCATAATAAGGACACGTTAATTATTTAAATATATTCATACCAAAAACCTCTTTTTTCTCATTAATTTTTGAGCGCTGAACATTTAAAAATAATGCAAGTGTCACGTGACCATTTAAACTCAGGGTGTATTAAACTTTAAAGTTTTTCCAAGTAATTATAATGTTTTCCGGGCCTTACTGNAAGTAATTATAATGTTTTCCGGGCCTTACTGTGTTTCACGCAAGATTAGATGTCATTTCGCTGAGTTTTAGTCCATTGAATTTATGTAATCATTAAGACGCCACTGTGTAGGCCAAGTCTATTTAGTTTTATTTTGATTAAAATAATGTTACTTAGTAGTTGTTATACATACAAGTAGAACTTGAAATAATATATATTATCATTATTTAATCGTCGATCAAAGTACGAAACTATTATTTTTTT
>NW_026106615.1:0-624 GCF_025091365.1 Daktulosphaira vitifoliae
TTTAGTTACAATATAATAATATAGATTTTTAAACAATTATCATGTAAATGAAAATATTATTATTTTTAGCTCAAAGATTATCTATAAAGAATATTTGAAAAAAAAATAATGTATATTATTTAATCACACAAGTTTTTCTTTAGTTTATTAAAAATAATATTCTCCAACAATGTTATTAGAATTGATTTTCCATGATTTTAGATGTGTTCTAAATTATGTTATTACATTAACACAAATTTAAATCAACCAAATATATTTTAGCTCCGATGCGAAGCTGAGAAGTTATTAATTTTACCATGATGTGTTTTTTTTTGTCTGTTGTCACTTTTTTTTAGCTCTCACTGGACTGATTTCTTTCAATAATGCATCAAAAGATCACAAACCGTATCTAGTTAAGACATTACCCTTAAAAATTGAAACATTTATTCACTTTTTTTCTTAAAACTACCATAACTTGTTTAAAACTTAACATAACAACTCAATTTTTTTTAAAAGAAACCTTAGATATTTCCCTTTNAAAACTTAACATAACAACTCAATTTTTTTTAAAAGAAACCTTAGATATTTCCCTTTTATTCGATATCATTTTTTTGAAAATTTAACCCTTAACCTGCTCACAGGGTT
>NW_026106616.1:0-624 GCF_025091365.1 Daktulosphaira vitifoliae
TTTAATAAAATGGGTTTTAATTATATTTTTGTAAAGCGCTGGAAGTAAAAACTTAATAATAAACATTTAGAAATGTTTTTTGTGTGGTTTAATAAATAAAATTATATTAAAGATGTATAAAAATATTTCCTTCGTACTATGACGTGCGTACTAGTTCCCGCAGTGTCAATGTTCATGGTATTTTTAACATTATTATTATTATTAATAGGATTTATAACACTGAAGTATGATAAAGACGTAAGATGTTTATCATAAACACCTTATAGGAGAGTAGAGAAGTAAAAAACGGTTTTTTTTCTTATTTGAAAAAAAAAAATCAGAAAAAAGACTGTTTTAATGTTCAACGAATAAAGTCTATGTTTATAAATGAAAGAAATGTAAAACATTTAATTTTAGTTATTNAATGAAAGAAATGTAAAACATTTAATTTTAGTTATTTTAGTGTCAATATTTGTTAAATTACATTATAAAATATGATATTGGTACAAGGCATCTTTAGGGATGGAATGAGAGGGCTAAGAGGACATAGCCCCTAGTTTATAATTATGTCTACCCAACAATTTAGTAATTATATGCATTGTTAGATAGAAATAATTCTTTGGAAGAAAAAAATTATAACTCCAT
>NW_026106617.1:0-623 GCF_025091365.1 Daktulosphaira vitifoliae
TAGATATAATGGTAAAAATTTTTATTTGAATAATAATATTTTAAAGTAATTAGAATAAATTGAATAACTTTTTTTTACTGAATAAAATAAATCAAAATAATAGAGACCGATTTTTCGAAGAGTAAAATAAAAAATCATTATGGTTGGTAGGAATTGATTGTTCCGAGCGGCTCAATTCCTAAATATGACCCTGATAATATTTCTTATCTTAAAACATTTCATTATTATATTATAAAAAATAAAAACAATTTTCATTATTTCTTGAAAAGTGTTGATAAACTTATGAGGTACAAATGATGTAAAATATAATTTACCTTCAATAAATATCAAACTGGAAATTATTAACAAAAAATATGTCAATTGCCAATTCTAAAATAAAATAAAATAATAATTTAAATTTCAATCGAGCACTATATGTAAAATGTATTACTCACATCCATTTTTACATTAAGTGTCAATAACTAATGACTATCTTTTTGTTACTTTGGTCTATATATATATATATAAAAAATTCCCAACACAATATTTTTTTTATTTTTCAATTTAAAAAGAATATTTTAAGTAAATAAAAATAATTCTTATTTTTAGTAAAACTATTAATATTCCTGTAAAATACACTAACC
>NW_026106618.1:0-623 GCF_025091365.1 Daktulosphaira vitifoliae
TCTTCTTCTTCCTCGCTTTAATCTCAACTACTTGGGTTCGACCACCCTTATCTTAAACTTCCACTTGACACAATCTCCCACATCATCTACGCTCATTATTTTTATGTAAAAATAAATTATGTATTCTAGCACTCAGTTAGAAGGTGTAGGTAAGAGGTCATCTAAGCATTCTCATCTATGCTATACTCATTCTCTGCTCTAATTTCTTATCAACTGCTCAACATTCTGAACCATACATCATAGCTGGTCTCACTACAGTCTAGTAGAATTTACCTTTCAGACTCACTGGAATTCTTTTATCGCATAAGACGCCAGACGCTTCTCTCCACTTCAAATACCCGCACTTAATCCTGTGTCTTACATCCTCGTCAATAACACCGCTCTTTTGCACAACTGACCCTAAATACGTAAAACTCTCCACCTCTCTAATCACATCCTCACCTATTGTCACTGAATTTTTCATTTCATCTACCTCGTGTTCTCCTTTGTCAAAATCGTACTCTATATACTCTGTCTTACTTCTACTTATTCTTAAACACTTCTTCAAGAGCTTATATCCACATCTCTAGCCTTTGATTAATTTCCTCCCTAGTTACTCCTATTAACACTATATCATCAGCAAA
>NW_026106619.1:0-623 GCF_025091365.1 Daktulosphaira vitifoliae
TTGATCAACAGTTGACGAAGTAGATGGCGCAGGTTGATCCATGTGCAAAATAGTGTTGTGTTTTTTCTCGCACCTCTTACAAGCCGAGTTCAAAGCGCACGCCAATGCAACATGACCCGGTTTAAGACAAAAAAAACATAATTTGTGCGTAGAAACATGATCACGCCTTTTCTGACACAGGAATTTTTTGAAAGATATAGCACCGATAAACGGGGTGTGAACCCTTTTGCCATAAGAAAACCGAATTTTATTTTGAACAGTAGGCTCTAGATTATTAGATGCAACGGTGGTTTATGAATGTTTCGGCGACTGCGAATTTTTCTGTACCGAACGCGACACGACTAGATTAGAACCTTTAAGATTTTCCAAAATTTTATAACGTTGCTGAACAAACTTCAGCAAGTCATTCATAGTAGGAATAATCTATTGTGATATACTGTTTTCAAATAAGTGTCTTGTTGTGTTATCCAGTTCACGAGAAACAATATAGAAAAGCAAAAAACCAGACAGGTCATCAAGGTTTAAAATTTTGATTGCCTCAATATTTTCTTTGAAGACATTCAAAAAATTATCAATGATGAAAGTGACTCACTATTTATTGGCCGAAATACAAAAATTTTGAC
>NW_026106620.1:0-623 GCF_025091365.1 Daktulosphaira vitifoliae
TAAGTTATGGATAGAACAGTTAGTCAACAAATATGTTGTAATTAAAATTGACTATAAATAATTTAATTTTACCTTCCTGATTATCTATTGGCGTTGTTAAGTAAGTTGATACGTATCTGAGTTCTAAATTGAAGAAAACGCAATTCAAAAAATAAAAAATGTTTTAATTTAACGTATTAAATTAAATATTAATAATTAAGGAATCAACCATGATAAATTTTACAAATAAATATGTACCTTCATTGTGCAGAATTAATTTTAAATGGTTCTCATTTAAATTAGCATAACTAGTAAATCCTAAACAAATAATTAAAATTAAAACATTTGAAACGGTCAGATAAAATTACTGTAAGTAATTAAAAAATTACCTTCTTGTACGAGAAATAGGGTTATCATTGAAGTGTCAGTGTTTGAGTTATTTAAAATGATTTCTAAATAAAATGTTATAAATTTGTTACGATTTATAAAAATAATGACAAGTTGTTGATATTTTTATCAAAAGTATAACAAAATTTACCTTTATAATTATCAGGTAAAATAATTTCTAATGGAATAGAAACCATTTCAGTTTGGATATTATATAAGAAACCTAGTTTGAAAAATTTATTAATAATTGTATTGTA
>NW_026106621.1:0-267 GCF_025091365.1 Daktulosphaira vitifoliae
AAAATGTCAAAAAAATTTTAATGTCGATGAAAAAGTTAAACATCATCATCGACGTTCTAAGTAAGAATAAACTTAAAATTTGAGAAAAACAACATGTTTACACATAGAAACACGTTGAACTTCGAAAAAATTTTATAGTGGACGAAAGAGTGAAACATCATTAAACAAAGATCTAAATTAAAAACAACTTAAAATCTAAGAAAAACAACATGTTTACACATCAATTCACTTAAAATGTCAAAAAAATTTTAATGTCGATGAAAAAGT
>NW_026106621.1:458-623 GCF_025091365.1 Daktulosphaira vitifoliae
ACGTTCTAAGTAAGAATAAACTTAAAATTTAAAAAAAACAACATGTTTACACATAAAGACACTTTGATAGTAAAAAAAATATCAGAGTGGATGAAAAAGTGAAACATCATCAAACGACGTTCTAAGTAAGAATAAACTTAAAATTTAAGAAAAACAACATGTTTA
>NW_026106622.1:0-623 GCF_025091365.1 Daktulosphaira vitifoliae
AAATGACAACTTTTTCACGAAAAATTCACTTTTTCAACTTAATTTTTGAAAGTGTTCCGGAAAGTCTGACACTTTTATATATATCTTAAATTAAAGCTTATGTAATATACTTTGTTATTCAAAAAAATAATTCGGACTTTATTGTGTATTCATAGTAGTAATGGCTACCGTATGCTAATTTTGTGTTTAAATTTTCGATTTTGTATTTTATTTTATTTTAAAATACCTTACAAAATTTTGAGAGTTAGAAAAAAATTTTTAAATCATTTGATTTTTATCGCATTTAGATTCAATAACTTTAATAAATACCAAGGACTACTACCTCCCTCGTTTGAAGAAATTTCTTGTTCATATAAAAGTTATTTACTATGTATTTTAGCTTCGATGCGAAGCTGAGAGGGTATTAATTTTACCATGATGTGTTTATTTATTTATTTATTTTTTTTTTTTTTGTGTCTGTCACTACTTTTTCTCAGCTCTCACTGGACCGATTTCTTTCATCAATACGTCAAAGTATCACAAATCGTATCTAGTTGAAGACATTACCCTTAAAAATTGAAAACAATTCCCTCGTTCCCCGCAAATGGGGGAAATATCCAAAAAAATTACAAATTTAAAAATCG
>NW_026106623.1:0-623 GCF_025091365.1 Daktulosphaira vitifoliae
ATGGAACAAACTTTATTTTTCTTAATGACAACTAATTTGTATTATAGAATATGTTTTAAATATGAAAATTACTAGTCAATAACAACTTATGAACTATTTTTTTGGAAGTTTAAACATTTTTAAATGCATGGCAAAATATTCGCTTTAATAAAAATAACATAACTACCATCTTAACTCCAATCACATATAAAAATGTTAATGACTTTTAAGAAAACCGTTCAAAAATTATTATCGACCTGTTATTTTCCAAATGAGATCATTTTCTATCGTATTAAATTGTTTAATATGTTTGATGTCATTTTAAAAATGAAGGTGGTATGCTTATAAGGGATAATGGATGTCATAAAAATTATTAAATAGCTTAAATATTGAAAAATGGTTTATTCTAAATAAAATTAATCAAAAATTTTTCAAAATATATTATTTAAAAAAAAAAACTACTATTGCAAATGAAAGTATTTAAACCAATGTTATTATTGTTTTAGATTTTCTTTTTATTCGGTTAACTTTATTTATAAGGTTAGATAGGCAGAAATTAATTAATAATAATCCTACTCGTGGACACTGCGTATTAATTGAATACCCTACAAATCCTCTACAGCCATTTAAAAAAATGGATACCC
>NW_026106624.1:0-623 GCF_025091365.1 Daktulosphaira vitifoliae
GCAGAAACGGCAGCCTCCCCTTTTTTTAATTTCGTAGTTTTTAATATCTCATTCGTTTGTGCATTGTTTGTGCAGAAATGTACACAAGGTCCCGTTGTTTGTGCACGATAATTAATTATTTGTGCAGCAATCTTTACCTCTCATAAATAAGTTTTCTTATTTATGGGTGCTGGCGTGACATTATATTGGCAACTATTGTGCAAAAATTCAAATAAATAACTTGAGTAAGAAATATTTCATATATTTACAAAAAAATTAAAACTCTTTTATAGATATTGAACTAACTAAAATGGAACGTATTAAAAATAAGTCAATAGTATAACTAATAAATTTCATTATATTTTATAGCTTTTACAGAAGAATGTGTTTTTTACAGAGAAGTTATGATGAAATAAAAAAAATTTATTGAGAATACATCTCAATTTGTATATTCACTTTTGTGGTTTCATTTACACTCCGTGTAACTTTTTCTTTTAAATTATCATATAGTACCACACATTCATGGGATGTCTGTATGTATGCGCATAATAATGTCCCAGAAATTCATGGGAACTAGCATGCTGTTGGTTATCTGGTGTACTTATCAGTCCTCGTAAATAAAAATCAGTATCATTTATTTTTAA
>NW_026106625.1:0-623 GCF_025091365.1 Daktulosphaira vitifoliae
GAAAATTAGCGATTTTTAAATTTGTAATTTTTTTGGAGGTTTCCCCTATTTACGGGGTATTTTTTTCAATTTTTAAGGATAATATTTTCGATACGATTTGTGATCTTTTGACGTATCGTTGAAAGAAATCCGTTCAGTGATGGCTGAGAAAAAGTGGTAACAGACACAAAAAAAATACATCATAGTAAAACCAATACCTTCTCAGCTTCGCATCGAAGCTAAAATGTAATATTTAATAATAATTAAATTTTTTNGTAATATTTAATAATAATTAAATTTTTTTATTAATATTGTAAATATTGTTATTATTATTCATATTATTCCAGTTTTATGTAAACCATGTAAATTAACATTACAACCTCATTACGGCTGAGTCAACTATAATGATCTTGTATCAGATCAACAGCTGGAATAATATCCGTCAAATAAATAAGGTAGAGCCTACCACAAAAAACAGAAAAATGATCGATGATGATGATGAGGTTATTTACAAATAACTTGTGATTAACTCTAATTTTTCTTTTATTTAACTTTAATCAGGCCTGTCGCGGTCGCATCGCGACTCCAGCTTTACCACTGGATGGCGATCGCGGCGCTTTCCCTTTACGTCCGGCAGGTCGCGC
>NW_026106626.1:0-623 GCF_025091365.1 Daktulosphaira vitifoliae
TGCAACTTAATAATGACCAAGTGAGCTATAAAGGGCAAAATATGTATCACTGTTAAAGTTGCCGTATGGTCACCCATCTGCTAACTAACAGCAAATAGCGCAGCACTTAAACGTTAGGTATAGAAATGAATTTTCTTTAATTGTATCAAAATATTCAAAATATAATTTTTGTTTAAACTGATTTTATAAAGTTTGATTGATACATACATTAAACTGGAATAATATGAATAATAATAACAATATTTACATGGTACAATAATCATTTTGAAATGAATTTTCTTTAATCGTATCAAAATATTTAAAATATAGTTTCAATAATATCAAATTTTACCATTTTTAAAAACCTCAATCCCTGTTTTTTAGGTTGTCTCTTCAATATTTATTTTACGGGATTATACTGCGGCCTTATTGAAGTTGCATGATTATGTTCCGCTCAGCCTATGGTTGGAAAACTATTGTGGGTTTGTGTCGCTGTTAAAGTTTCCATATGGTCACAAAGGGCAAAACTAGAAGTTAATGTCTNAAAAAATATCAACTTCTAGTTCCTTAATTACATCATGATTACTTTGTTGTATTTGTTTTGCGTATACATAACAATTGACTTCTTAGACACAAATTAATTT
>NW_026106627.1:0-623 GCF_025091365.1 Daktulosphaira vitifoliae
CCTTAATTTTACCCCGATTTATAATTATAATATATGAATACATAATAATTACAGTAATTAAATTGAGTATGAAAGTGGTATCAATAATATAATATTGTAATTTTTACGGAGATATTAGAAAAATAAAAAGGAGTTGTATATTCATATACTTTTAATGCGTATACAAATTTAAAGGAATTGATGCAATACTTTTTAATAAAAAAATTTTGTTATTTATGAATAAATACACTAAACAAAAGGAACTTTCATCAGAAAAAAAATATACTTTTCTAAATAAACTTTTCGCGATGTTTTCAAATGTGCAATTAAACTTTTTCTATTACTTCTAAGTTTTAATATTATTACTTATTATTAAAAAATAAGTATTTACATATAAAAAAAAATAATTAAGAACAAAAAAAATTGTATTAAATTAATACTGATTTTGATTTTTAATATGTTAAAGGTAATCATTTNCTGATTTTGATTTTTAATTGTTAAAGGTAATCATTTTGAACCTATTTTTTATTGTCTTTTAAAGTGAAAGTTTTAATGAAAAATACCTTCGCATCAAAGCTAAAAAATGAATTTGTTACCATAACTTATAGTTCAACTTGCAAGTTTGAAATTGACATTATTAAATT
>NW_026106628.1:0-622 GCF_025091365.1 Daktulosphaira vitifoliae
TTTAAACATATTTATTGAACAATTAAAAATGTAAATAATTAGCCTTGTGCAATAATTCAATTTATTATTTTGATTTTTATAAAAAGTCATTTCACACTTATTTAAAACAAGGCCTAACATTACATTGAAAGTTTGCATTGTATTGGTATATTCACAGTTTAGGAGATAAGTTATAAAGTAAAGTTTTTGTATAAAATTACTTTCATCGATAATTTCACTTGTTACGGTTTTGGTATTAATTGTTATGTCCTCAACTTTAATTGCTGTTTGTTGAATGGAGTTCCATCCATTTTGAACACGAATGTGGTTTAATGAGTTAATTACGTATTTTTTGAAATCTTCACTTTGAGGATTACAATATATATCTAAAATTTGATTTAATTGCAAAAATAAGAAAAACTCATATAAAATAATTTTTTTAGACATTTTTTTTAATTTTATGAAACGAAATTTATTATATAATATTTTTTTTAAGAGTAAAATAATTTTGAACAATTTTTTTTAAATTGCTTATATTTTATTGAAATAGAAAAAGAACGTCATAATCTTTTTTGTAAAACAAGTATTCTGCGACTTGTAATATGTTTAGTTTGATACTTCTATGTGAAATTGATATAATAAT
>NW_026106629.1:0-622 GCF_025091365.1 Daktulosphaira vitifoliae
CTTGTGCAAGGTAAAGTTTGGCAACGGTTTATCGGAGAGCTTTGAAGTTAAAACTGGCCTTAAACAGAGTGATGCACTATCGCCAGTCCTTTTTAATTTGGCACTTGAAAAGGTGGTCAGGTCAATGCCAATGAGTCAAGGCATGGAGATTCTGTTCAAAAGTACGCTCCTTGCCTATGCAGACGACATAGTTATTATAGGAAATACCCGACAAGAGGTAGCGACAAGAACAAATGATTTAATTAAAGCAGCAAAGCCAATGGGCCTGGAAGTAAACCAGGGCAAAACAAAATATATAGTCATGACGAGAGGAACAAGGGCAACTCTCACCAAGTAGTTGAAAACTATACTTTTCAACAAGTGAGTGATTTTAAATATCTTGGGGTAAACATAAACCAACAAAATAATATGCACAACGAAATTAAAATAAGGATATCTGCCGCTAATAAGGGTTACTATGCTTTAGAAAAATTGTAGAAATCAAAACTTCTTTCTAGACGATCAAAGGAACAACTATACTCAAGCTTCCTACGGGCAGTGATAACATATGCGTGTGAAACATGGTCAACAACTAAAGGAGATGAGGAAAAAATGGCTTGTTTTGAAAGAAAAGTACTCAGAA
>NW_026106630.1:0-622 GCF_025091365.1 Daktulosphaira vitifoliae
AATTTTTCTTTTAACACATATTTTTTAAATGTTTTTTTTTCAAATATTATATCATAAACATAAATGTTATCTATTACCGGTAATTGGGTCATAATATCTTACTATTTTCAAAAATATACTCATACGTTTACTTTGTTAATTACCTTCATTTAATCTAAAAGTGACTTATAATTACTATCAAATTTATAAAGTTCATGATCCTTGCTTTAGAACTACAGTTCAATGTGATTGCTTTTACCTCAACACCATACGAGTCTTAGAACTCATTAGTCGATAAAGTCGACGGTATATGAACAAGATAATACTGTTTATTGTGCGTTAGACGATTGGGGTTTATTAAATATAGCCTAATCTCTATGATGTGATAATACCGCATTTAATATAGGACGTTTAAAAGGTTGGTGTCTTTTTTTGTTCTAAAAAAATACTAGAGTAAAAATTAGAGAAAGATTTATGGTTTTTACCAACGCCATCACATCTATGAACTGATTTACGCGGTGTTTTTGAAACAAAACTACTTCAGATAAAATCATGATATTCTCATGTTTAAAAACTTTTAAAAAATTGGAATAAAATTGATGTTTCTAATACGACCTATGGAATGGATGACGTCGAATGTTGC
>NW_026106631.1:0-622 GCF_025091365.1 Daktulosphaira vitifoliae
TTAATTATCAATTCTGTATTTTTATCTAAATTAAAATTTTATCATACCATTGAATCTCAATAATGAATGAGCAATGATAATAAAAAACCAAATATACTATACACAAGTGTTGACTTAAATTTTGATGACAGTCCACTTTGATTCTTTTCGAATTATTCATTTAACCCAATAACAGATAAGAATACCTAAGAACCCGTACCATCATTCGAATGGTATAAAAATTTGAAAAAACGTAATCCTCGAAGGGCTATAACTTTTTTCAAACAATTTTTTATCGAAAATCGCCCTTGTATGGATATAGATAATTTTGTCATGTTAAATTTAACATGTCGATCATCTCTCCTCGACCACTCGATCCTTCAGAATCTATGATCGCTCAAAGCGTGTTTTGAGGCGCCAAATAAAATTACTTGAGCGCCCTCTTAATGAACAATAACAGATTACTCAAAAACCGAAAACACGAACGTAATAAATAGAAACCTTCCAATAATATCGCGGCACTGTCGCAGACGTCGGCGACACGGTGACCGACACGATCATCGGACGTCAAAAGTTGGACACACTGATGGTGACGGTGCGCTGGTGCGGTATCAGTTCGCCGTGTCCGGTCGTACGGTACGTT
>NW_026106632.1:0-622 GCF_025091365.1 Daktulosphaira vitifoliae
GATATATAATTAACTTCAAAATTTCTAAGTATCATTTAATTTTTAAAAAAACATTATAAGTTCAAAAAAATTTTAAAAAAATGACTAAGTTCCAGAGAGTGAAATCTTGAGTAGAGCGTCGCAGATTTTGTGCTTTTTAAAATCCCCAAAAAAACTGGTTTTAACGGAGGGAAATGGCTTTTTATAGTCAGAAGGGATAGTCTAGCAATCCCTAGCGTTATTTCGGAAGTTGAGGCTCTCTATTCTGATTGGTTAATTATAATGAGAACCCTGCGTGTAGGCGTTACTTAAAAATCTGTACAATAAGATTTTATATATATAATTGCCTGGTTATTTTGTATTTCAAACAAGAAAACCCTGTTTTGGTGATCTTGTATACTCATAATATATTTATATATATATATAGATTATACAGATGTACAAATTATAACATACTATTATATGTCTAGATAAACTCCTTGCTTTTTGAATAATCAACCAATTAGTTAAATAAAACACTATCTAAAGATTTGCTTCGAAGCGTTTCTAATAACCATTATCACCATGATTTTAATCACTATCAGATATCATGTATGCTTGTATCAACTATGTCACTATTCAAAAGTTACGTGTGAGTCCGGTC
>NW_026106633.1:0-622 GCF_025091365.1 Daktulosphaira vitifoliae
AAATATGTTTGTTGACATTACTGTTCAAAATAACAAATACGTCATAGATCTTTACAATCGAAATGTCGCTATTAATAGTAGTTATTAAAAAATACTACTTTTATTGCTTATGAAATAAATATTTTTATTTAATTCATCGGATTTTTGTAAAGATATCCGATTTTTTTTATTAAAATTGATGTACGTTGTCACCACGAAAATAAAATAAAGTCCATATTAATGTTTATTACATAAACTTTAATTTAATATATATATAAAAGTGTCAGACTTTTCGGAACACTTTCAAAAGTTAAGTTGAAAATGTTAATTTTTTGTGAAAAAGTTGTCATTTTGAATCTCCCCCTTTGGACAGATAAGGGGTCAGATTCATAAAAAAAATATATCAAATGATAGGTAAAGACATCAAGCATCTATAAAAAAAAATTATATCAAAATATATGTTTAAAAGGTCACTGAATACAAATTATACATTAGCATTTGTTTATATACATGTATATATTTTTCTCAATTAAAATATTTGAAAAAATTAAATAAAAATTAATTTTAAAACGTATATTTTGACACGACTACGGCGTTGTCACACGTTTGACACCCCGCGGTCGTGTCAGCTCTTTCTCATCCA
>NW_026106634.1:0-622 GCF_025091365.1 Daktulosphaira vitifoliae
AAAAAAAAATAGGATGTGCCTATAACAACAATATTAATATATAATTATTAATCAAGTTATGTTTGGGCGTTACCACTTACATTACTAATTATTAACTAAATATTACAATGAAACAAAATTAATACATATATAAAATTTATAAGTATCGTGGAATTTAATAATCTAACCTGGCCATAACTTCAGTGATCGGACAATATTTGATGTATTCAACTACCTTCTACCGTTTGACGGAAACAGCACAGATTATATAATCCATCACAAGTACGCCAAATCCATCGTATTCACAACACCGTAAAGTTTGCGGGATAACCAGTGGCGGTGCCGATTTGTCTAATCAACTAGACCATACACCAGTTACAGCTGGTAGATTGTTTTTGGTATTATGTGGCTACATCTAGCCATAAGAAAAAGCGTTATATTGTATAATTAATAGTTAGGAAGTTGGTGGATCAAATATTGATAGCTTCATACTCGTCCATTATTAATTATGCATTATCACAAAGAATCAGGTGACTTTAATGAGTATTAATTAGTATAAACGAGTATTTGATTTAAATATTGTTCGTATTAAATTTAAAGATTAAGAGATTAAAAGAAATTAATTTAGAGGTATACTATTTAA
>NW_026106635.1:0-622 GCF_025091365.1 Daktulosphaira vitifoliae
ACGTTACATTTCTATTGTTTTTTGTTTATGTAACACCTTCACATATTGAAAAGTGGCAAATGAAAATGATAAAATAATGTTTATTGAGTGATATGATATCACTCAGGCCCCTGTAAGGATATACCTGAACAACAGTTAAAGGTAATATATACATTTTTATTTTACAAGCTATAAATGTACAGTATAAAATATATTTTTCTATTGACATNACAAGCTATAAATGTACAGTATAAAATATATTTTTCTATTGACATGAATGATTTATTACAGCATGATTAATTTATATCAAACATTGGCTTTGAAAAAAAAACAGTTAAATGCGTAATTTATATAAAAAATACAAAATGTATTCAGCTGCAAGTAACAATTATTTAAGAATTTCAAAAACAAGAATATTTTTTTATTATTAAGTTTATTTTAATTGGTTTCTTTTAGATATATGTTTTTATCAATTTATCAAACATAAATTACTTTTATGTTCACCCCTTATAAGGATGTCTATTTTATTATTATTTCTGAATGTCATACATAATTAACTAGTTTATATGACAGATAGTTATCTAATTAAGAAAATAATTAGTTGTTAGCAACTTTTGACTAATATTTCGGTAGTAATTATCAT
>NW_026106636.1:0-621 GCF_025091365.1 Daktulosphaira vitifoliae
GACAATATGATGTCAAAATATTATTTAAAATTTTTATGAATGTTATAATAAGGTGACCGTTAATTATGAACTTTTAAAATTGCATAATGCCACCCTCTAGAATTGTTCGAATACCCAAAAAAAATAAATGTGCAAAAATTGGTAATGATTGTCAAACTCTAAGGCGTGCCCCAAGAGGGTTAAAATAATAACCTATGGGAAGATTTTTAGTTTTTTTTATCTATCTCAAAAACATTAACTTTTATGAAAAAGTTCATAGACATTTTTTTGTAGATATAATATTTTTCTATAAAAAAGATATCTACAAAAAATTTCGAAAAATTGTTATTTAGCCTAACAAAAAATGAAAATGCAAATGTTCTATATTTATCGTTGAAACTATTAACTTGATTTATTTTATAAACCATCCACTATACAAAAAAAATGTTGACACAAAAGTTGTTTCAAATTAAATTTTCTATATATTTTTTAACTAACATTTTTTTTACCATTTACTATTNTTAACATTTTTTTTACCATTTACTATTCATAATGTATGTAGATTATTCTATGAAATTATACGGTTTTCTCAATATCTTCATAAATTTAAAAACCACAAAATTCGTTATGTTTATAGACTAA
>NW_026106637.1:0-621 GCF_025091365.1 Daktulosphaira vitifoliae
TAAAACACGACTTAATTTGAAACACTTAGAGTACAGATCCATAAGGGCTACTGTTTGAATATTTCCCAGGCAGCTCAGCTAACGGTGTCGCCTGTTGTTTACCTCGACGGACACGCAAGTAACGTGCCGGATTTCACAACTTTAGCTCAGTTTTCCCTCTGACCCCTACGTCATTCTACCAAGCAGTTTTATTCAGGAATGCGCTCAGTAAAAAACGTGATCACAGATGTTTTTATCCGATCGGAATGGAGTACACGCCATGCGTACTGCACTAATAACAAATAGCTAGCAGACCAATGCGCGCGAGAAAAAAAAGAGAAATAAATGTTTAAATCGTAGTCTTAGACGTAATGATGTGTAATTTTGTAGAAAGTCCGATTGGGGGCGGCAATTACCGGAGAGATGGTCAGGAGAAACCCGAAGAATATATTTTTTATCCTCTGTGTCATAAATGTGAGGGACACTCGAATATTAATGTTATTTTGTATTTAAAGTTTTAAAAATGTACCGTACCGAGTATTGTGCACGTTAAAGTCGCTGATAGAGCAGCGGTCATTTGCTGATGTGTCGGCCCATTTTTGGTCACTAGCGGTCGACCGAGGGGTAACATAATGCTGTTGT
>NW_026106638.1:0-621 GCF_025091365.1 Daktulosphaira vitifoliae
ATTTCATAGAATGTGTAAAATTAAGATCTTTACATTTTAGAACTATAGTTAACAAATTTTTCCAATAATACTCTAAACTCAAGAATTAAATTTCCACCTAATAGCATATTTGGAATAATTGCAAATTTAAATATGTATAAAAATGGTAAAAAAAATTATAATTTTATTTATTTTGTTAGAAACAGAGATCTTAAAGTTGTAGAACAATATTTAGTGAGCTTATTTGTCACCCAGAAAGCATTGTTTAATTTTTTCATAAAAAAAAATAATTTAGATGATTAATTTTTAATTTAATTTTACTACTCGTATAATTTATATAAATTATCCTATTCTATATTTGGCGTGTGTATAATAAAATGTCATAAGACTCGGGTACATGACACTCCCCTAGTTGATTAAAATTTCTTGTGGAAAAACCACAGTCATTCTATCGTATAGATACCTACGTAAATAAATATGAAAAAAATACACCGTAATACTGGTATTATATTTATTAATAAGAAAAAAGTATCTATTTATGTATTTCCCTCTCGAAAAAATTACTGTTAATAAAATATAATATGCCTTTCTATAAGGGTTGTTTTCATACTTTTATAGCAGTTTAGGGGATACATTCTACCT
>NW_026106639.1:0-621 GCF_025091365.1 Daktulosphaira vitifoliae
AATTTTATCTAATAATAAAGAGTGCGAATATTTGATTTAGAAAAGTATATTTTTATTCCGATGACACTTCCTTGTAGACTAATGTATAAATTTTAAGTGGAAAAATGTTTTCTTATAAAGTATTTCTTCAAGCCTTTTAATTTTTATATATGCTTGTCATAGAAGTCACAAAATAAACTATTGTATCATTTTTTTTAATTTTCCTAAAAAATTACAATATTTAATTATTACTGTCAGATATCATCTATACTTGTCACCACTCTCCTACGTCAAAACTGTAATTTTTCTCAAATATATTCATTTTTTTATATGTCTTACAAGTACTTTATATCTTTTTGTAGTTTTTTAAAAAATTTTCAAAGTAATTCTAGATTTCCCTTAATTTTTTACAAATTTTCTGTAAATACACCCTTAACTTAAAAATAAGTTTTCTTAGTTATGTACTTTGCATGAACATATAATAGATGTAGACACAAAATTGCGTCTTTCATTCCAATTCCCTCGAATGAATTTAAATTCAAGTTATATATTTGAATTTATTAAGAATAATACTCTCCCCAAGTGTAAATTTAATGATGATTTTTTCATAAAAATGAACAGATAACAATTAGATTTAATTTT
>NW_026106640.1:0-621 GCF_025091365.1 Daktulosphaira vitifoliae
TAACACTCCTAATTAAAATATGCTCAATATAATTGCTCTCTTTAAATAAACCGTTATTTCGCAGCTTTAGTTCTAACTAAATTGTTGAAAAATATTGAATGATCTTAATTAATAAAATTGTGTACATTGGTAAAAAACTAACTTGAAATTAGATTCGCAAAACGAATTCGACAAACTTTAATTGAATGTTTAATTAAAAAAATACATATATTTTTCTTTTCATAAAAAATGTCAAAATACACTTATGTAAGTAGAAAATAGTAATCAAGACTTTCTATTATCTCAAAAACAAATAAATAAATTACAATTATCACTTATCATTGTTTAAGTATGAAGAAGTTATATGATAAAAATTGCACATGAATCACATTACAATACATTGTCAACATAATTTATTAAACTTTACATGAATATATAAATATAATAAAGCGCATGTGAAGATTCTAACATTATACTCTAAACAGTTTTAATATTTATCATTAGTGCAGTAATTGAAGATTTTACTATTTTTCGTTGGCCGCATTTTCTACTACAGGCTGAAGAGTCGTTGTTTCTGATGATGAGGATAATGATCTATCAAAAAAAAAAAAAATTATATTAATAAAAAAATAGTTAAAATAA
>NW_026106641.1:0-621 GCF_025091365.1 Daktulosphaira vitifoliae
CAATTCTAGATACTAAAATTTCCTATTGATACAATCACAATATAATTGTTAGAAATAATATAACGGCTAAAAAATATTGAAACTCTACAGCTAAAACAAATTAAATGATTCAATATTTCAATATCTGTTAATATTGTAAGGTCAAAAATCCTGCGCGCCATATATACACAAGGGGAAACGTGGGTTTTTACATCTAAATGGAACAAATGAAATAAAGGAATACAACTCAATGCTTCCGTGTACTAAGTCCAAACGTAAATATTTCCATGGATTTTTCTTTGGTGATCGAGTATTTTTATTTGAATTACCAATTAAGACTGATATAATTCTATTTATAATACAGTTAAATTACAAAATACATATATATATATATTTGATACGCAAATAAATTAATATCATTTAACAAATTAATTTAATTTTAATCTACCGAATTATTACACAATTTTTTATCTTAATGTATTGAAGTAATATTACATGCACAAAATCCCATGTTATATTTTAAATATTGAGGGAGGCACACTACGATTAAGTAATTTATTATGATTTTAATAAACTTTAACTCTCAACTTTGAAATTAATAACCGCGGTCAAATTGAATGAAATATTAACAATAACGTCACA
>NW_026106642.1:0-621 GCF_025091365.1 Daktulosphaira vitifoliae
TTAAGCTCCTTGTATGAGACTACTAATCTATAAGAATTTTTGTCTTTTTTACTAACCAAAAAAGCAGGTGCTCCAAAGTTAGATGTAACTGGTTTTATTATATCTGCCTCTAAAAGTTTATCTATATGTTTTTTTAATTCCTCTCTCTGCTCTGGTGAGATTCTATGAGGAGCATTGAATTTAGGTTCAGTAAAATTTGGTTTCATTTTGATTTCACATGGAACTACATTCGCAGGTTTAATTGAACTATTATCATCGCAAAATAAATGTGTATACTGTGTAATCAAATCAGTAGCCTGTTTATGTTCAGAATTTGTTAAGTGAGGTGAAATATTAATTGTGTTGCCTTCCATATCTACAATGTTTGGCTTACTTTCTTGTGTATGTGTGTTAGTACTTAAAATTGTGTTATTAAGATTTTCATAATCTTTTGTTTTTATAGACAAATTATTTTCATTAATTATTAAATTATTAATGTTAATATTATTGTCAATATCATTGGCAATATTATTAAATTCTTTTTTGTTTACGTTTTTAAATATAGATTCTTTTAAATTGTCTATAGATTCAAATTCTGTAAAATTTATTGTTTTTAAAGGAATATCTTTTGATGGTTTATTT
>NW_026106643.1:0-621 GCF_025091365.1 Daktulosphaira vitifoliae
TTATATGTAACGTTTAATAGCGCGATACCTCTATAATTATCACATACCTGCTTATCTCCCTTTTTGTGTATAGGATATATCAGGGCTGTTTGCCATTCCTCTGGAATAATTTCTTTTTCCCAAACTTCTTTTATTAGCTCGGACATATATTCAAGCAAACCATTTCCCATACTTTTGATCAGTTCTCCAGGAATACCATCTTCTCCGGGTGCCTTATGGTTCTTTAAGTTTCTTATTTGTTCTTGAATTTCCTCCTTACTCGGTGCTAGGCAGATTGTATCATTAGTTTCCATATTCTCAAAGTGGAATAAACTATTTGGCGTATTACAGTTCAACAGCTGCTTAAAATAGTTTGCCCATTTATTTGCTATCTCTTCCTTAGATGTGATTAGCGTTCCATCATCATTTTTTAGAAATTTCTCTGGCTGCTTATACTCCTTACTTAAGAAGTTAACCTTTTTATATAGGTCTCTCGTATTGTGACTAGCAAAATCCTGTTCTGCCTCCTTAAGTATGTTTTGTAAGTATTTTCTTTTTTCGCACCTTAATATGTTACTTGCTTCTCGTTGTCTCCTTTTGAATCTTTCTAACTTCTCCACATTCTCAGTGTCGGACAGCCAT
>NW_026106644.1:0-621 GCF_025091365.1 Daktulosphaira vitifoliae
CACGAAATCTTATCTATTCTGTGATCCTTTGTATGTGATAAATAATATTATTTTGTTGGTTTTTCAATTATTATCAACAAAAAACAACTGTATGCTATTATAAATTAAATGTTTATATTAATAAAGATATAAAATTTAAATCTTATTTAGTTTATTATTGTTTTATCAATGAATTCAGTTTTTTTTTTGTTAATATGTATAATTTTATAAAAATTCTTTTGTTAAAAACTAATAGCAATAATTTCAGTGAATTTAACCTTAAAATTTTTATTATAAAGTTATTTCGGATAATTACTTAAGATCTAGGCCAAAAAATTGAACTCATTCAATTTGATGGAACAGTAAATGAATATAGAATTATACAATTTTTATTATTTTGTTGTTTATATATCACGGTTAAATTATAACTGAAAAAAATAGTTTTAGGTAAGGTTCAATGTTTCCTGGTGTATTATTTTATTGTGCAACATTTAAATGACACCTGTGTAATCGTGATTGATAAGTTTAATAAACAAAATAAAGTAATTTTTTTAAACGAAATGTTCTAGATGTATTTATTTCATTTTATAGTAAAACACTTGGGTTCAGTCGATTTTCAATTTGCGAATATCTATTCAACAC
>NW_026106645.1:0-621 GCF_025091365.1 Daktulosphaira vitifoliae
CGAACCGATTTTTTTCAACGATACGTCAAAAGATCACAAATCGTATCTAGTCATTACTCTCAAAAATTGAATAAAATTCCCTCATTCCCCGTAAATGGGGGAAATCTCTAAAAAAATTACAAATTTAAAAATCGTTATTTTTGACATTTTTTCAATTTTTTTTTTACTTAAAACTGCCATAACTCTTTTAAAAATGACCAAATCTATATAATATTTTATTATAGATACAAGAAGTATTTACCTATTATTTTGTATATTTTTTTTATAAATCTGACATTTAACCTGCCCACAGGGGTGGATTTAAAAAGACAACTTTTTCAACTTACCTTTTAAAAATACTCCAAAAATACTAACACTTTTATATATATCTTAAATTAAAGTTAATGGAACATACTTAATTATGGAAAAAAAAATTTTGGATTTTAAAATTTAATAAAAAAAATACGATTTTTGTAAAAAATTTCAATAATTAAATATTAAATATCAATTTTATACTATATTTAATTGCTATAATAAATTTGTATTCGTATATTTCACTTATAAATAATAAAACTTGTAATCAGAATATAAATAAAGAAATAGGAGATGATGTTGCTTTTGGAATAATCCACTTATTTTTTT
>NW_026106646.1:0-621 GCF_025091365.1 Daktulosphaira vitifoliae
AGATGTGTTTAACAGACCAGACCTCCCCACATAAACTTTTACGTCTCACGATTGAAATTAAAATAGTTAATAAGAATTATACATTTTGGCCAGAGTACGGGCAGTTATAAATGTATAATTTATGCTGATGGGCGATTTTAATTTTCAGCATGTCCAACAACAAGTGATTCGAAGAGGCTGCCCACGAGCATAAAAGAGCTTGTGCAATACCTTCTACACCGGTTGGGGAGGCGATCGGTGCCCCACTAGTCCATGCTATTGCGATTTTAATCTCATTTTTAGTTTACTTAATTTTAATTCTTCTCTTTTTATTGTATGCATTAACACTTACCCTACCGCACTATATTGATACGCGATAAAGCTCAATATTTTATTGAAATTGCATTTTAATCGTAATAATAATTTCAATAAAAATCATAGTAATAATTTTTTAGTAACTCTTGGTGACTAAATAGATGTTACTATTGAAATAATCTAAACTTAATTTTAATGATTTACTTAAACAAAAAACTTATCAAAATATCTACTTAATTGAGGGAATTATAAAAAAAGATTATAATTGTAAAAATTCATTTTTAAATCAGGTGAAAACCAATATCATTTTTTGATAATTGATTCACA
>NW_026106647.1:0-621 GCF_025091365.1 Daktulosphaira vitifoliae
GTGGCGTTTGGAGAGTTACATACATACATACATACATACATACATACATACATACATACATACATACATACATACATACAAATGAAACTAATATAAGCGTGTTAAAAAGGAGTTTTATATTCATATACTTTTAATGCGTATACAAATTTAAAGAAATTGATGCAATACTTTTTAATAAAAAAATTTTGTTATTTATGAATAAATACACTAAACAAAAGGAACTTTCATCAGAAAAAAAATATACTTTTCTAAATAAACTTTTCGTGATGTTTTCAAATGTGCAATTAANTAAACTTTTCGTGATGTTTTCAAATGTGCAATTAAACTTTTTCTATTACTTCTAAGTTTTAATATTATTACTTATTATTAAAAAATAAGTATTTACATATAAAAAAAATAATTAAGAACAAAAAAAATTGTATTAAATTAATACTGATTTTGATTTTTAATATGTTAATGGTAATCATTTTGAACCTATTTTTTAATGTCTTTTAAAGTGAAAGTTTTAATGAAAAATACCTTCTCAGTTTCGCATCGAAGCTAAAAAACCCAGCACAGGGGGGTCGCGGCACAGTGGTGACGTGGTATAGATGGATCAAGTATAATGATATCTGACAGTGA
>NW_026106648.1:0-620 GCF_025091365.1 Daktulosphaira vitifoliae
TTTTATAATGTTATAAAGAAATATCAACTTATAGTTGATTTTTCTCAAATTTATTATTACCCATATAAATTTCGAAAACAAGATGATCACAAAACCAAAATAGAATACATTAAAAGATGTTTTGAAGATCAATTTCCAATTTTCTGAACAAACAGTAACTCTTGTTTATATACATCCTAATACTCACTATTACTAATTAAAATTTAATTCACTTAAATATTTAATATATTCAATATTTAATACTTTATATAGAATAAGAAACTTAATGAATATAAAAAATAATACTTTTACTATATATAATATTAAACATAATACATATTATAACCCTAATAATATTTATATATAAATAAAATATATAATTAACAAATAAATATCATAGGATTGATTTAACACCAGTACCAATAAAAATCACTCAATGGAGCGGTCTTGTGGTAATATGTATCTGGTAAAAAGATTTTGCCGGAGGCAAGTACAAAAGAAATGCAGTCTACGCCAGCTATGTCCTAAGTGTACCATAAAAGAAACTAATAGAAAAATATCTCACAAAAATTATCATCTTTTGAGATATTGGTATACTTGGACACGGGATGTGGAATCCTATTTTAGTAATAAACCTATTG
>NW_026106649.1:0-620 GCF_025091365.1 Daktulosphaira vitifoliae
AAAAAATTGTAATTTTTTCTTAACGTTTAGATAAGAAAGAAAAAACCGTTATCCGATTTAATTCCATACATAGAGATCTTGGCCATACCAGCCTACCGACCCCCAAACACAAATGAAAAAACCTACGAAGAAACTTATACCGTAAATAAGAATACATAAAGTTTTACTGGTGAATCGTTTAATTTTTAGAACGTATGTGCTTTCCAGATTAACCCTGCAGCTCTTAAGTACCAAATTAGTGCTCGTATTGATGAGTTGTCTAAACCAAGGCTGTTAAATAAAACTACTAAACTTAACAAGAATTTAGGTCTACAAAAAAGATAATGATCAGTTAACAAGTGTATTAACTTTGATACTTAATAAAAATTTTGAAAAAGTAATTTATAATTAATTGCTAACTTGCTTGAAGTGCTTGAGGATATATCCATGTTCCTTAAGCATATCAAGCAACAAGACAATCCATGAAAACTTTAACACGTTCATAATTGCTAACTGTTATAATCTCCACATAAACCTCGATTTTCTGTTTGAATAAAGAAAATGGCCTTATATGTTATTACAGCTGGAATATCTTAACCAAGAAATGTTGTGATGCTTAACATATCAGACGATTTTAACCA
>NW_026106650.1:0-620 GCF_025091365.1 Daktulosphaira vitifoliae
ACTAAATGCTGAAATAATTATAGGCTTAAAATTAACTAAAGTTGTAATTTATGTTCGCTGAGTCGTTGATAGTTGGTGTACACCAAAACCTCGTGACAGTTGTCACATAATCATGATGATTAGGGATGACCTTAGACTAGGCCGTTCTCCGTACTTTATAAACTAGGGTTATTTAAATTTTAAAAGAAAGAAAAATACAAAATGCATGAGTCCATTGAAAATGGAACACAAAAAAAAAATAAAATGATGGTTAAGTTAAATGTCGGGAACATTATTATTAAAACAAAAAAAAATTAATTTAATACAAGTCAAAATACCAAACGGTTAAATAACTCGTCTACAAGTTATAGGAAACAAAAAAAAAAATCAGATATTAATACACTAATTTACATTTACACTTTTATTACCAGAGAATACGATGAACGTCTTCGGGTACCCACCGACTGTTAAGCACGATATTACCATTAAGCTCGGCGGGTGTACCCCCCTGGTAAGCGACTGGATTTAAGCACTTAGACTTAGCTTGAAAGATGTTGGGACACGCCGGAATAAAATGCATACGTCACCACATTGTTCTAATAGCATTTACTGATCACCCAATATATTATATTTTAAAACAT
>NW_026106651.1:0-620 GCF_025091365.1 Daktulosphaira vitifoliae
CGAAAGTATTAACAAATTAGTGACTATACAAACGTTGTTCATCGAGAGGTCATATAAACACGTTTTAACATTATTAAAAAACAAGGTTTTTATAAATCCCAAGGAAAGGTAGTAGAAAATTATTCTTAAATCTTAAAAAAAGCTAACTTGTAATAAAATACATAAAAAAAAACGAATAATATATTAGTGAAAAAAAAAATAGAGCTTAAAATTAAAAAAAAACTATTATTCTTAACAAAAGATTTAAATAATATTTTTAAAACTCGACTTTTGTAGTAATAAATTTCAGCTTAGAATGTAAATTATTTTCAAACTATTATTTATAGTACAAGAGAAGATAATGCAAATAGATGTCCAAGAAGTTTTTAACTCAACAATATTAATTAGAGTTTTGAAAAATATTTTTTGTTAATATACTCTCTTGATAAAACTGTACATTATAATGCTATTATAACTAATATTTAGATTTTCATATCAAAAATCAAGAAATAGTCTTATATTTGTCTGATTTTCACGAACACTTAAATTATTTCTGAATGCCAAGGTCTTCATTATACTTCCGCATAGGTATAATAATTAACCATGTCGACATAATGTAATCTAAAAAAAATTCGTTTTCA
>NW_026106652.1:0-620 GCF_025091365.1 Daktulosphaira vitifoliae
AATCTACTTCCATTTTTCCTCAAAATTTTGGAGACGCTTATAGCCGTCTATTATAAAAAATAATAATTCATGTGATCCACATATTGGCTTTCGTTCCTCCAATAATACAATCCATCAAGCTCATAGACTAATCTATGTTATTTAATTTTTCCTTGAGCAAAAATTATACTGCACCTGTGTATTCTCAGGCATAAGTCAAGATTTTGATAGTGTATAAAGGCATACTATACAAACTAAACAAAATTCTTTCTCCGTCATTTTATATTTTAAAATTGAAAAAATCAATTTAAGCGTTCTCTAAGTAAAAATCTAATCACAACAAATCGGTACAAACATCTTTTACTTCACGTCACTAAACCTATCCTAGAGTCACTTTAAATATTACTCTTTTTCCCTCTTCTGATACAGTGAAATATTTAGGTTCAACCCTCGACAAACAATTAACATGGATACCATATTCATCAAACAAGACTCCTTTTAAATTTATTACTTTGCTTGCTTTCCAACGCCACCCTTATATATCGAACTATAATTTACAAAGACTTCTATATGGAGACTGTTACAGGAGGAGACTGTTCAATTTTATAAACGTTTTCATAATAGATTACAAAATCAATCAA
>NW_026106653.1:0-620 GCF_025091365.1 Daktulosphaira vitifoliae
TCATTATTTTTTTTATACCTTGCATATTTTAGGTAAATTTGTACATTATTACCATTGATAAATAAAATATTTATTATTCCATAAATATAATATATTTATAATACAATAAATTTTCTAATTTAAAAGACATTCATTCATATTATTGTGTTTTTTTATCAATGATTCATATGTGAATATTTAGTATTATTTCTTGGATTCTAAATAGTTTTATAAAAATTTTTACTACCAATAGTTTTATTTTTACTTTGAATTCAATCATTCAAAAAACATGCTCAACTTGATATTTTCTTTACAATAAATAACACATTATACTTAAATTAAGTTATATTTTAATGCTGATTTTTTCAAGAGTGCTTACTTAATAATTGATATCAGTTTTAGAGAATGTATCAATTTTTTAAAATAATTATTGGTTTTTATTTTCATTTTAAATATAAGTGTAAAATGATAAGTAATTATGTTGCACCATGACACTCCTAAACTAATGGTTGGCGTCAATAGCTTATGTAAGGATCATGTGGACCAATAATAATTCTTAACATAAAATAAAGTATATAACCTTTAAATGATTAATGTATATATTATAATGCAATTGTAGCCTTATGAGCTAAGGGATACAA
>NW_026106654.1:0-620 GCF_025091365.1 Daktulosphaira vitifoliae
ATGTAATTCAATACTTCCTCATATATTTACTACATAAGATAATATTAACATGAATATAAATTTCTTCTCACGAGGGGAGACTATAGTGATAGGTTCCTTTATATTTATTGAAGTTATTGAATCTAAATGAGATAAATATCAAATGATTTGAAAATATTAACTCAAAAAAAAATGCAAAACATAACTTGCCACAGACAGATTTGAACCTCGTACCTTGTAATCGTGAATGAGACAAGTGTTACCGTTTCGGCAACTGTTCGTTACTTTCGTAACATGGAAAAATTGGCTATTTAAAAATAATTATTAGAATAATATTTAATAAAATAATTATTTAGGAAAAAAAAAATTTGTGCTCCTTACATTTTTCGAAAAGTTATAGCATTTTTAAGTTGAAAATTTAAAATCGAAAATCGAAAAATTTAACACAAAAAAAGCGTTTTCTTAACTATGGCACCCGTTTGCATGTAGAAGATAAAGTGTCGGAACAAATTTTTTTTTTCATTTTATAGCACATAAAATAAGCTTTAATTTGATATATATTTAAAGGACGCAGTATTTCCTGAACATTTTCAAAAGTTAAGTTGAAAAAGTTAGTTTTTGTAAAAAAGTTGCTATTTTAA
>NW_026106655.1:0-620 GCF_025091365.1 Daktulosphaira vitifoliae
CCAACATTTTAAGGATCTGTTTTAGCTAATTTTTTATATTTTAAAATATTAAAAAAACTAATATCTATTAGTCGACATGTTCATTCAAAGCCATTAATACAGGTGTGATCGTAAACCGACTGACTCATAACACTTAAATGTAAAATCGTTTCACAAATAAAACATCAAACGAATGGAAACAAAAAAATATTTGTATTCTACAGTTGAAATCACATTGTTTATAAATATAAAAAACCGTTTGTTAGCATCGAAAGACGTTGTTGAATTGAAACCGATAGCGTTTCGAGCGGTAAATCTTGTTCGTCGCGGTTAAAAGGGTTTTCAATAGATTATTTACGTAACGTTTTTCAAAAGATTTAAAATTTTCTCTTGAAAGTCGACGTTTCCACGGAAACGTTTTAATTATTGCAGTGATCTTTTCCGATACTTTGAAAAAATATCCAAACCAAAGCCTTGCAAATTTTTAATTCAATTCATTGAATGCAGCAAATATGTCGCAAAAATAAGCTACTACAATTCATTTAATGCAGCAAATACGTCGCAAAAATAAGCTACTATTAGTAAGACATTGGAAATCGTGGAATCCGTCCTTAAACGGAAAAATAGCATCTTTTTTAGTA
>NW_026106656.1:0-620 GCF_025091365.1 Daktulosphaira vitifoliae
ATTACCATACTTAATTATTTAGCTTTTCGATTTTTGATTTTAATATTAAAAAGTGTTAATGAGTTTACCTAACTCCAGTTGAATATTAAAAAAACAGTAGCCACAGTGAAGTCGTTGGACGTTTATAGTATTTTGGCGTGCAAGTTTCATATAATATCTTATATGAAACAAACTCTTTAAATAAATAAAGTTTTAAGTATTTAGGGTCAGTTGTGCAAAAAAAAGTAGTGTTATTAACGAGGATATAAGACACAGAATTAAGTGCGGTTGGTTAAAGTCTAGAGAAACGTCTGGCGTCTTCTGTGATAAAAGAATTCCAATAAGGCTGAAATGTAAAGTCTACAATACTGTAGTGAGGCCAGCTATGATGTATGGTTTCTGAGTGTTTGGCGGTTGATAAAAAAATAGAGCAGAGAATGAGTGTAACAGAGATGAGAATGCTTAGATGGATGAGTGGAGTGACTAGAAAAGATAGAATAAGGAACGAGAATATAAATGGGAGTATAGGTATAGCGTCAATCGTGAATAATATGAGAGAAAATATACTTAGATTGTTTAGTCATGTTATGAGGAGAGAAGAATCGGAAGCTGTAAGAACAGTTATAGAAATGAATGTTGAA
>NW_026106657.1:0-620 GCF_025091365.1 Daktulosphaira vitifoliae
ATATTATATTATTAGACTTATTATGAATATTAATGCAATTTATTTCTAATATCACACACATGTAAGACATTTTTAATGATTTCAAGCGTAGTGAGAAACATTTTTTTTTGGTCTTTGGAACTATTTAAAACACTGTTTGCGTTAATTTTTTCCAAATCAATTGATGTTTTTAACCACTCCCCCTACATAAAGTTTACCAGAAGATACCCCTTATTGTCTATAGTAGCAATTTTGTACCGTTCTTACCTTATTAAATACATATAAATAATAAAAAACACACGAATTATGTATACGTTGTTTGTTACAATAGTTCGCTTAAGGATTTGTATGTATCAAAATAAAAACAATTCGCCAGTAGCAACGTTTAAAAAAACTGCTAAGTAAAAAAAATATAATTTATCACTTATTATAAATCTCCTATTATAAAGTCGTGATATCATTTATAGTCCTACAATTTTCGATTTAGTTGGTGAGATCAAATATAGTGCATCTTCTTATTATATAATAAAACAAGGACAAAAACGCTTTTCTAGGAATATTAATAATCGTGCTCGGATTTTCAACATTTTATTTTCAACGAAAGTACTCGGTCACCAGACCCTGGGAAAATTATTGGAGAA
>NW_026106658.1:0-620 GCF_025091365.1 Daktulosphaira vitifoliae
TGTAATAAAAAATAAAAGTTAACAACTAAGTAACTGCCGGCTACTTATTTATTAAAATGTTATTTATTACCTTTTGAGAAATGTAAAAATGACTCTGTTTGTGGGTGGCCATTATAGTCAGAATAGCCATAATAGCCAGAACTATTATAATCCTACACCAGTCATACGTTTTGGCGTGTAAATTATATAACGAATTAATTTGGAAGTTGCACGCAACTAATGATGACCCAAAAAAGAGCATTGACATTATCCTCTCTGTGGTCTTTATTATTCATAGATACATTGTTACTGCTTTAAACACATTAATTATTGACTTTATTTTAGGTAGTTCGAGAGGTGCTGGCTTTATATATGTAGGAAAACCAATCTCTCTATACATTGAAAAATGTTAAATATTAAAAAATAAACGAAACCGCGATTTTTTAGTCATTTTTTATTTTTTTGTGACTTTTCGAGTTAAATATTTTTAATTTTAAATATTTAATCTTTGATTATTAATTTTTTGGACCGGTTATTGTTGCAGAAGTATAATCGGTTAGCATGTATAGCTGTTGATACGTGACCGCCCCTTACGCGTTTTACACATTCAAGATATTTTAAGCCTTACAGCGTTAATCATC
>NW_026106659.1:0-620 GCF_025091365.1 Daktulosphaira vitifoliae
TTATTTAAATGAAATAGAATTCAATCATATTACTCTTTCATCTATGTTAAATCTGAAGGGGAATAGCAGTTCTCTTTACTCTCGACAAAAGAGAGGTTTAGCAAATTTCGTTGGTAGAATAGCAAATGTTTTATTCGGTGTATGTTCCGATCAAGATGCTGAATATTTTTATACTAAAATCAGCGAACTTCAGGAAAATAAAGAAAAAATTCTACGACTATCCAAAGAANACTTCAGGAAAATAAAGAAAAAATTCTACGACTATCCAAAGAACAAATACACATTATGAAATCCGTAGTTCATCACACATACAATTCCTCACTACATCTAGATCAAACACAACAAAATATGTCCCGAAATATACAGAAACTACTATCGCAAAGTCAAATGAATGCTGATAAAATCAATTTAGTAGAATTCATTTCTACTCTAGCTGAACATACAGCCACCATAACTCTACTACTTAGCCAATACAGTTGGGAAACTCAGAACCTCCTTGCTATAGTTAACTCAGCTCTAAATGGTCGATTACATTCTAATATCCTACCTCCTAATATCCTACTTAATGAATTGAAAGAAATCCGTCTTAGTTTACCATCAACCCTTGAACTCCCAGTTTC
>NW_026106660.1:0-619 GCF_025091365.1 Daktulosphaira vitifoliae
CACACTAATAGTTGCACTAAAACGTCATGTTTTAGTATACTAAACAGATTAGTACACCAATATAAAATTCAAAAATAGACCACCTGGTCTAGGTGTACTTATCCTTTCGGTTATTGTTGAGTTTTATGCGATGAATAATAATATTTTCTGTTTGTACCATTGGCGATAGCAAGATAATGTATACTCAATTAAATGACATTAACACAAAATGTTTGAGGTATTAAATGAATGTTTATTTGAGCATGATCTAATAAAATAATAAAAATTTAGTGAAAATAATAATTTTAAATATTATATTAATGCGGGTATTTAAATTATTAAAACAAATCACTTACTTTTTAGAAACAAATTTTACACTAGGCTTTAAAAAAATAATAAATGTGTTTCTTCAAAGAATTGTAAAGATGAACTGAGTGAAGAATCATTTTTAACAATATATTTCTAAAATGGCATAACAGCATTGGCACAATGTAAGATGAAGAAAGACAATTATAAAAGAGTGGCAGATGTGAGTGTTAATAAATTGATTGATTACATTGATTAAAATAGAATTAAATCATTCGTTACAGCAGTTGTATAAACTATGAGTTTACTACCGTGTATTTAAAGAATATGTATA
>NW_026106661.1:0-619 GCF_025091365.1 Daktulosphaira vitifoliae
TAGATAACTGCTCAGTTTTGCTCACGTCTTTTGTCTCATCTGCAAGAATAGCAAAATATTTGGCTTCTTTAACTTCTTTCGAGGTTATGACTTGATTTGCCTCAGAGTTGCTTTCTTCAGTTTTCGTAAGTAGTTGTGATCTTCGGAGTTCTGGAGGCATGTCCCCTTCAAATGAAGAATCGCATGCTTCCACAACTCCTTTTTCTCCACATTTCGTATATCCTGCCGACGATACAGTCTCAACTCGTAGCAGAGGTCTAACGGGTCGACCTCCAATGACAAGGAGGACGACAGACCTTCCTTGTCCACTAAAATATCCCTGTAATTTTGAAAACTTAGTATTGTATTATCAAATACAGTATGGTGTACTTACCAGGATTGCCTGCCAATCGCTTTTCGTGAGATGAGACCTAACCTAGATCTAGATGAGATGATAACCTAACCGCACAAAGCATGGCCCTGCCATATGGCGCATATGCGCAATAGCGCGCGCCGGCGGCCGCTGTGCGGAGCGGACAGGTGGGTGGGTACCGCACATGTCGTCGTCGGAAAGAGGAAGGAAATTCCTCTTTCGAGCAAGCACCAAGCCGGAGCCAGTTGGCCGCCGTAGTTAAGCGCG
>NW_026106662.1:0-619 GCF_025091365.1 Daktulosphaira vitifoliae
TCAATAATGATCTACATTTCATAATGTTCTACCGTTTGTTCTATAAAATCTTACACATTATTTATTACCTTATGTCTAACATATTACTATTACAAATTGTTCATTATTTACTATTTCTTTTATATAATTTTTTTTTATACAAAATTACATTTATATATTTTTAACAATTAAAAAGTATATATATATATAGCTTATTTTTATATTGATATATATATCATGTTTTGTGATTTATTAATTGAATTCTTAAGTTGTACATTGTAACAATAATGGTATACTATGTATATCTTAAGAGTATTATACTTTGTTACTCATTAACAAACATATATAAAATTATTAAAATAAGCTCGGAAAGCCTTCTCTCCCTTTTGGCCTACATAGCTGTATTGTCTTAATAAAATATCACAAAAAAGTGATCTCAACAAACCACGCACAGCAGAATTCAATTTTTTTTTTTGTAATCTCTTGAGTTCATTTACTTAAAATAAATATAAATATAAATACACATCATAAAAAAAACAGTGGCTTCTAGTAGAAATATTTACAACACATTACCTATAAGTTTTATTTAACAGTTTTTCTTAAAAAAAGTCAATCGTTCAATAGGAATTAAAGAATAAAA
>NW_026106663.1:0-619 GCF_025091365.1 Daktulosphaira vitifoliae
CACTGAAGAATTACTGCAAGTTGAAAAAATACTCATTTTTAACTATTTTAACTGAAGTACCAGTCGATTAATCAACTAATTAATACGATTAAAATAAACTAAAAAATTAAAGTTGGTTTTTGTTTAAATTTAATTTTAGTTATTGGACGAAGTTATTTTGTTTTCCAAGTTACTTATAATTTTGTAAAGCAATTAAACGTTCGCATTTCTACTCCAGCTCTTCTTTTAACATTATAATCAACCCTTTAATCTTTTAACGACTCCGGTTCTTTTGAACCCGTATAATTCTCTCTTATGAACCTATATCAGTTGATCAATAGTGTAAACATACTTTTGTAAAACAACCAAACTTATAAATTCTCGTCTAAAGTATAACTTTAGATTAAAATCAATGCATATTACATGTACATGTAATTAAATGGTTAAACACATCGTAATGGCTGTTACACCAAACTTTTATTTTATAAAAAGATTATAATAGTACTGTATGAACCGATGTGTTCGTATTCATTTACTTTGCGACAAATTCTACAAAAATCGAAAACATTTTATTTTATCTATCGGTATATTATTTATATTCTAGTGTTTTTTCAAGAGGTTAAAGTTATTAAGTTTTTTT
>NW_026106664.1:0-619 GCF_025091365.1 Daktulosphaira vitifoliae
ACTTTTTTCGTACGCGAAATCTTTACACGATCACCTGAAATATAATCAATATCGTTATTAATTTATGTATTATATTATTCAAAATCACATTTTCATTCTACTACTTGTTTTTGATTGCTTTGAGTGATACGCGTGTGCTATCCTCGTTCGTTTCGTTATTTTGATCTAATAATATAGAGAATATTATAAATTTATTTAAAATTAATTACTTTGAATTATGAATATATTTTCAAACGTGATATTATCCGTTCAATCCCTAAAAAATTATCTTATGACTATAACATTTATTGTTTTTTTGTTTTTATTATTTTATACGAATCACCAGGGTAAACGGACACCGCTTAAACGTCCATCAAATTTGGATTCATATTTTTCGCAACTCATCATCATCATCTATTAAAGGCAATGCCTTGTCGTTGATGCCACTCCTCTCTGTTAGATCTAGCACATGCTCATTTCTTTTCTTGTCTATCCATTTTGTCTTTAGATTTGAACATTTTGTATCAGTATTTTTCTATCACTTTTCTTAACCTAATTACTAGTGATGGGAAATATCGAACTATTCGATAGTAGTCCACTATTCGAATATTAAAAATATTAGATAGTTATACATTTACTC
>NW_026106665.1:0-619 GCF_025091365.1 Daktulosphaira vitifoliae
TCTTGAATAGTTGGTCCTTTTAATAGACAATCGTTCAAACTTACACCCGATTCTGTTTTGCACGATGCGTCGAATACCACCTTAATTTTGATAGTAGTACTATTTTCATTATACACCACGTGATGAGGTAAATAACAACATAATGACTTGTCCAGTTCCTTTTCATTGATTACCTCAGTCATATGTCCTAAGTTTGCGTATTCTAACAAAAATTTTGAATATTCAGCCTTTAATTTTACATTGCTCTTAAATCTTTTTTCTAAACATAACAATCGACGTTTGGCTATTTCATAAGAACCACCGAGACCAGTTAGTTGATTACAAAATGGTAATTTTACTATAAATCTGCCAGTTTCATCACGCGTTACTGTATGATCAAATATTTCTTTACAGTTAGTTTCTTCTAAAGTAAAAGGGTATTCCTTTTCTATCGATTCTAATTTCCAAAATTTTGTTAACAATCCTTCTAGACGATTACTACAATTATCACATTTTTCACTCACTTGAAAACTCTTAATATTTGTATTAAGGTTATTGTAATCCTTTCAGGAATGGGCCCGGAAACCACCCAGCCAAACTTTGTTTTTTGAGCCGTCGGTCCGCCTTCAAATATCTTTAA
>NW_026106666.1:0-619 GCF_025091365.1 Daktulosphaira vitifoliae
ATAATGAAAAAAAAAAATGTTTAAATTATTATTATTCTGCAAGTTATTGAATGGGTTATGATAAAAAAATCACCCTGTATATATATATATCATTTTAGAACCTTGGTTGTAATATTTTTATTATTCATAACAAGAAATCAAATGAATCAATTAGAAGCTTAAAGAAACTACTTAAAAATAACTTTCTGGAAAAAGATTAAATCAAACATCTGCATTTAATTACTACTAATGTTTATTTTCATTATAATTACGTTAAATTAGTTTAAAATCATTCATATTAGGTTACATACATACATCTATATAGTATAGTAACATTTTTAATACTTCAATTACATATTTGTTTTATTTATTATAAACCACTTGAATAATAAAAAAATTAATATTATTATAAAAACTTTCAAAATACTGGTCTAAAATGTGTTATTGGCCTGTTATTTTCTTAATTAAATCATTATCTATTAAATATACTAGATAATAATGTATTTTGCCATTTGAAAATATAAAGTTGATACCTAAATAATTTATAAGGAATGAATATAAAAATATACCCTATTATAAAAAAATTGAAAAAACAATGAAAAAAAAAAATATTTCAATATAATTTTTATGTGTTTTTTAA
>NW_026106667.1:0-619 GCF_025091365.1 Daktulosphaira vitifoliae
TTTCTATTGAAGTGTAGAGTCTGTGGTTTCAAAACAACAAAGACAAGTAGATATAAAAATAATTTATCAATTGTACTCATTGTTGAGTTATCAAATAGTATTGATATATATAAACATTATTACACATTTTGGAGGCCATAAGAACAAATGTTCTTTTAAAAAAATTATTATTTAAACAATTATTTTAATATCAAGATGAACATTCCCCCTTAATTACTCGATTTTCACAAATTAATTATCTAAAAACTTAATAAAAAACGCTATTAAAAAAATTAATAAATTAAAATAATTTGAATACTATTTCTATTTGTATTTAAATACTTATTTTTAATATCATCTCTTGAATATACGAATACGTATTTAAAATACATACAAANTCATCTCTTGAATATACGAATACGTATTTAAAATACATACAAAAAGTATTTTTACATGACTGAATATTAAACTGAAAAATACCTAATTTAACCTTATTCTGATTGATGAATTTGTAGAATTAGACATTTTTACAAAATAACCTGAACCCTTAGGATTGTTTGCATTAAAACATGGTTTCCGGAAAAATGACGAAACTTTACAGTGAGACTTAGTATCATATGTATTTTGCATTGAAGATTAA
>NW_026106668.1:0-619 GCF_025091365.1 Daktulosphaira vitifoliae
GAACATATCAATATAATTTTTTTTTTTTATAGATGCTTGATGTCTTTACTTATCATTTGGTATATTTTTTTTTGTAAATCTGACACTTAACCTGCTCACGAGGGGGGGATTTAAAATGACAACTTCTTCACAAAAAAATTTTTCAACTTAACTTTTGAAAATATTCCGGAAGGTCTGACACTTTTATATATATCTTAAATTAAAGGTAATGTAATATACTTTATTATGGAAAAAAAAAATTTGACCTCTGGACTTGTCTTCGTGGTGAAAATGGCTACCGAATGCTATTTTTGTGTGAAAACTCTCGATTTTATATTTTACATTTTTAACTTTATAATGCTATAACTTATTAAAAAGTGTATTGATCAATATAATTTTTTATGGGAAATACTATTTTTTAATAATCCCTTTTTTATTCGACATGCTTTATCTTAATCAAGATATTAATAAGGAACTAGCAGATCATGTAGCTTTTGGAATAATCCACCATTTTTTTAAAATTAAACACTATCTAAANGCTTTTGGAATAATCCACCATTTTTTTAAAATTAAACACTATCTAAAAATTTGCATCGAATCGTTTTTTTTTTATAGTGATTTTAATCACTGTCAGATGTCA
>NW_026106669.1:0-619 GCF_025091365.1 Daktulosphaira vitifoliae
TCACTTCTTTTATTAAACGGCTCGACGCCAAGTAAAACTTCATCCGGTGTAACTTCATTCATCATCATCTTTTCCTTAACAGATGTATTTATCTATCATTTGGTATATATTTTTTGTAAATTTGACACTTAACCTGCCCACAGGAGGAGATTTAAAATGACAACTTTTTCACAAAAAATTAACTTTTTCAACTTAACTTTTGAATGTGTTCCGGAAAGTCTGACACTTTTATATATATCTTAAATTAAAGATAATGTAATATACTTTATTATGACCCCTGGACTTTTCTTCGTGGTGAAAATGGCTACCAAATGCTATTTTTATGTGAAAATTCTCGATTTTATATGTTTACATTTTTAACTTTATAATGCTATAACTCATTGAAAAGTGTATGGATGAACACAATTTTTTTATGAGAAATAATATTTATATCCCTCTNCATTGAAAAGTGTATGGATGAACACAATTTTTTTATGAGAAATAATATTTATATCCCTCTTTCATTCAACATACTTTTTTTTAAATAATATATTATATACAAAGGCGTAAAGTATTTGAGTAAATGTATTTGAATAAAAGTATTCAAATACTTTCATTGGTATTGAATAGTATTTTTAAA
>NW_026106670.1:0-619 GCF_025091365.1 Daktulosphaira vitifoliae
CATTTATATAAATTTATTAAAAAAATATATATATTATATAGTTTTTTTTTATATAACTAGTATAATTTTCTTCTAATAATTAATCTTTAAAATTACCAAATTACAATAAATAAAAAATGAAATTGCAAAATTTAATTTAGTTTTCATTTAAAAAGGCTCGCTTAACTTTAAGATGCGTAACACACCATGTGTTATAACATTTATATTTTAGCGAACAAAAATTAATAATTATGATAATTTAAAAACATTGCTTCTTGTTATAATGTTTAAATATGAATATTGAATATAACANGTTTAAATATGAATATTGAATATAACATCTGTAAAACCCAGTCACGTAATAAGTACAACAAGACGGACTTGAGAGAAACTGAAATGTAATTTTCTTACTACGAGTCTCGTGGGATTTATCTACTGATCTTTTGTTTATATGAAACGTGAAAAAGTGATAGCCACTTAAAATAAAGGGTAAAGTATCACCGATATTACGCACAAATATTAATTTTTACTTTCTAAAAGTATTCATGTACTTTTCATATAAACATCAAAGTTTTTATTTTTGTATTAATTATTTAGGACGTTGTCGATTCGTAAACTGACTTCTGTTACGCATCATATT
>NW_026106671.1:0-618 GCF_025091365.1 Daktulosphaira vitifoliae
CATTAATTTTTCATGATGCTGTTTATTTAATTTATAATTTATTAACTCAAAAGTCTCTTTCTCATCAAAAGCACCTTCAAAAATATTTTTAATTTCACAACAGGACAATAAAATATATTCTGAAGAAACTAATTCTTTTATCAATTCTTTAAATGTGTTGAATGTAAAATCCAAATCAACACCTTCTAACGCTCTTGCGACTTTTGATTTATTAGAATTTAAGTTAAACTCAGACAATGAATCAATAAGACCACACGTTTCTGCTATAAATTGTCTTGGTCTTATTGACTTCATAAATACTAATGCGCTATGAAAGAGTATTAATACCTTCTTTACTTCTTCGAAAGTTAATATGAATACTTCCAAACGATCTTTTTGAGTCTCGCTAGAATCCTCACCATCGCCATACCATTCTTTGTTCATAAAAGATAACATGTAACCAATCCAGTGTACAATTTTTGCGTACTCATAAGTTAACAATTGCAAACCCATTTTAAATTTATCAAACAAATTATATTCGGTAACAATATTCTCACGGTTGGAATCAGTTATGAGTAAATCTTTTGTTTCAAAGGATGTATCAATTTCGTCATCATACCACTTGTATGGATGATTGAA
>NW_026106672.1:0-618 GCF_025091365.1 Daktulosphaira vitifoliae
ATCAAGAATCATGTTTCAAGAATCAATGATATCTTAATGTAAAACGTTTAATAATTTTAAACTATCAAATAATATAAAAAATGTTCAATATTATTTTCGGTGGTCCTCAATTATATACGTCAATTAAATGGTTTTACTCATATTTTAGTAATGTCAAACACAATTACCAAGAATCATAGTCATAGAAGTAGGCAGATATTATTATTAATTGGTCTCAATTGTTCGTTGTTGACTGACTATTAATACGATTTTCCGAAAATTAAACTCTTCGTGATCGACTCATACTTTTGAAGTAGTTCAATTTTCAGGTTAATGTTGATTCATTTTTTGCTAGGAATACTTACTGTTAAATGTGTTCTCTCGAGCATTTGAAGGGTTTTTCTGACCTCTTCTCTAGTCATATATTTTTACTTTATCCAAACAGTCAATTACACTTTGTCCAGGGAAATCATTGGACTTTTAGGCTTGCGGAAATCAATCTAATGCCACGTTGATTGCCATTTTGCCGACGGCTATAGAACTGCTAATAGAACCCTTCATCAAATTAATTGTGAATTTTCAATATTACGACATGGAAAACTACTATTTTTCTCTCTGCAAATAAACTTATTGCCATAA
>NW_026106673.1:0-618 GCF_025091365.1 Daktulosphaira vitifoliae
TTTAAAATTACAATTTTCAACATTAACTGCAAGATTTTCTAATTATTTTAATAACTAGAAAACCCGTTTTAATAACTAAACCAATTCAAATAAATAAATATTATTAAAGTTGTTTACTTTTAATTAATTTATAAACAATATTTGCAGGTCAACTTAGGTGGGAGAGAATATTTATATTATTTAAAAAAAAAAAATGGTAATATTTATGTGATGATTTAATTGACTTGCTAGTATTAAAAAAAGTCGTCTAAGCATTTACATCATAATACAATACAAATTTAAGTTGCTGCAATAACATGATGAGCTAATCAAATAAATAATTTCAAATATCGTTACGCCAAACATGCAGTTAGTATTTTATTTCGGGGAAAGGATAATAAAAGAAAATGTCTCCCATATTCGCGCAAATTATCAAGTTTAATGTCATGACTGTAATGTAATTCAAACAATTTTCGGAAGATTCAGACCTCGTAAATACGTGCCTGGCTTACACGTTAACTATTTTTATCGCTTAGATAATTTTATAGTTTACTTATAAACAAAAGAGAATAAGAATTCTTTCATATTTGAAATATTATTTCTAAAGACGTTAAGTTTTAAACGAAAATCTCCTCGATC
>NW_026106674.1:0-618 GCF_025091365.1 Daktulosphaira vitifoliae
AATTTATTGAGATTATAATAAAATATTTAATTACCGATTTTCGGTTAAAATATCATAACTTTTATTATTTACAGTCGTAATTAAATTAACTAATTTATTATAATTATAAACAATTATTGTTAAAATAATTATTAATATCAAAGAAATATTTGGTGTAACTTTGACAACCCAAACTATGTATATAATTTTAACATGCAGCGTTTGTATAGATTTGTCATGTTATTTTTGCCAACAAGAGACAAACTCAGTTACCTTATCCCCCTGTGGTCACAATATAGGAAACTATTGCGCAAATAAATTCTCAAGAGTTAAATTTAATTGTCCTTTTTGTAACAGAAAGATAAAAAATTATGATAACATAGGTTTGTAACAAGAATCATGTGTATTTAAATTAACTTTTTAATTTATACTGTTTTAGATAATTATTAACGGATAAAACATTAAAATTATTTATAGTTAATTTGGATGATTGTGAATTTGATAAAGGATCCATGTTCCGATTTCGTGCCCTTACTGAAATAGAGTTTGGTCGTTTAAAGGATAGTTTAAAGAATGGTATGACTGACGAAGAATTCATGGCACGTTTTTGGTATCTTCGACGATGCCAAGAACCTGATA
>NW_026106675.1:0-618 GCF_025091365.1 Daktulosphaira vitifoliae
ATAAATTTGTTTTCAATATTTATTCACATGTACATTTTTGATTTAGTCTCGTTTGAGGGAAATAATTACTTATTTATTTGAATATACTTAATAATATACTAAAGATTTAAACAAATGTGTGAGATGGAAAAACATTCAAAACTTATATTTATTAAATAAATTTATACATACTTTCCCTAAATAAATAATGTAAAATCTCGATTTAAGAGATTGATATATTATTGACATGTTATATACCATGTTATGTAATTAGAAGATTTTTTTATAAACAAGACACTTTTTGCTAGTTTACAAGAGCCAAAAATGCGAAAAATATTATTGCCTTTAATATAAGTAACTCACTTAATTCAAGTATCAATATATCAATAGTAAAACTATATACAAAAATGACAGTTATCATTAGTAAAATCGATCATTGTTAATAAAAAAACAAATATAAGAGTGACTATGCTTTTTCTAATAAAAGACGACCAAATACCAATAAGTTTACATTATTTAGTTAAAATATGTTTTTCTTAAATAGGCAACAGTAAATAAAGAACTGAAGTTATTTAATCACTAATATATTTTTCTAATTACTTTTATTTAGAAACGAACAATGAATCCAAAAATAGTCCA
>NW_026106676.1:0-618 GCF_025091365.1 Daktulosphaira vitifoliae
ATAATTTTTTTAAAAATTACCAAATCTATATAATTTGTTGTTATATAGATACGTGAAATAATTACTTATTATTTTGTATATATTTTTTATAAATTTGATCCTTTATCTGCCCAACGGGGGGATTCAAAATGACAACTTTTTCGACTTAAATTTTAAAAGTGTTCCGGAAATACACTTTTATATATATCTTAAATTAAAGCCTATGTAATATACTTTAATTTGAAAAAAAAATTTAACCTCTGGATTTGTCTTCGTGGTGAAAATGACTATGGTATTTTTGAATATGGTATTCAAAAATATGCTATTTTTGTGTTAAAATTCTAGGTTTTGTATTTTATTTTATTTTAAAATACCTGTCAAGGGGAGTACACTGATTTTCATCAAACATTATATAAATCAAATTGATATAGCAAAAAATTTAACTTATATAAATTCTTTTGCTTTCTTTAAGTCGAGAAAATTAACTTTGAAATTTGAACTAGCTTAAGTTGCTATTTTTTTCAGTCGACGGAAGCTCGTACGGCATGACAAGGAATTGTTTGCATTTTTTTCTTAATTCTTTTTAAGTTAGAATAAAATTTCAAGCCGAAATACTGACACTTTTATATATATCTCAAA
>NW_026106677.1:0-618 GCF_025091365.1 Daktulosphaira vitifoliae
AAGGTCTATCGTTCTTCCGACGAACAATTATTTTTTTTATACGCAAAGTTTCACCCGAATCATATTGTGTTCGAATGCCCAATCGGATTTTTACAGTAAGTTCCTCCTTTAATAGTTCGTATGCAAAAAATAACCAAAAACATTTAAAATTGTCAACCGTAAAAATGTCGTCATCGGCACGTCCGTGTGAGTCGTATCTAATTAAATAGTGCGTAATACGTAAAAAAAAAAACTAATAAAGAATTATCATGGTAAAAGTCAAGTTATTCATTTATTTTAATTATATATGTTTTTTATCGTGTTATCCAGTAAAATATTCTACAGTCCAATGGATTAATGCAGTAAAATATAGCTGTGTGTATTTGTTTTTATGAGTTTCATCTGATAATTTTGTTAAATACATTTTTCAACATAAAAAACATAGCACAGCATCTTTGTGTGTACATATTAAACACACCTTATTTTTGCAGTGTGCCGTATAATAATATGCAAATGTCTTCTCATTAAAGATTTAATATCGTAATTGGATCTCGGCCAACTTTTTATGTCTTAACGTTTCTAGTCATTATCGACTCGTGATTTCACCGAGCAAAAATTCATTTTTCACCAAAAAAAAAA